>NW_027117719.1:0-141600 GCF_038497795.1 Lipomyces arxii
AGCCAGAATTGGGCTGTCTGAGTCATGGATGTGATGAATGAAGTAATGAGCTTGATTGATCGCTTTGACAACAACGTCGTCGCACTTTGCTAGAAGCAGGCAAATGCTGGTGTCTACTTTGTTGTGCTTCGTTGTCCAAAGTAAATATCCTTGTTCTGATATAGGCTAAAGCGGCATTATAGCCGGCCAGATTTGACAATAACTGATCAGGATTTTAGGGCAGTTAAAGCAAGCCTTCTGCAGGCACTACTTGCTCAAGCTTTTCAAGCTCATCACCCACTGACTAGAATCAACCTCTTTGATTCTGAGTACATGTATCTTACAACCAAGTTGGCGAAGAAAATCTTGCCTGTAACTACCAATCATTACAGATGACTACAGAATCGAGAATACAGTTCAGCTTACAGAGCTTTCAAAAATACTACAACAGCAGATAAAGTCTCAGTTGTGCTTACTACAATACGCTGTTGATTCAGCAGCACAATAATCACATTGTTAAAGTGCATACATTGAGAGCATGCAGTTTTACAACAGCATCCACATCTTAGAGCGCAGGCTATTCAAAAGCACATAGAGTGGATCACGATTAAAAGTTTAACCAAGTGGTTTAATTGTCCTTCTGCCAATAAGTAATCGTGTTGTAAAGGTCTTTAGGGTCATGTTCAATGTGAGAACTATATCATATGACCCTGACAGTCCACGCTTCTGCAGCATTCACTCAGTTCATTCACTCGCCAGGCAGCAAGAACTTGAATTTGCAACGCTAAAACAAGAGTGATCATAGGGTCTGCGATTCCAGTGTAAAACCCGCCACACCACTATATGCTTATAGCATGTTCAAGCACGGTTGACTAGGCCGAACAGTTAGTCTAATTACTTTCGTGCAGCTTTTATTGTAAATAAGCAGTTAGCTAAGCTGCAAGATGCGTTGGCGCAATAGCCCTAACCCTGTGATATGCGACCATTATCAAATTGGACTTCGAATTTGGTTGGTGGTGCCTTACGTGTACTGTACTGTACAAACATCACTTGAGTCATCTATCTCAGTTTTTACAGTTTTCACAGTTTTGAAGCTAGACCTGAAGCATGAAAGAACAAGACAAATCATCACCCTAACCCTTCAATTGGCGACAATCCAGCATTCGAAGGAAATTTATTGGGGTTTCAACTAACTAAACTTATTTATTTATTCACTTTATGGAAAAGTATTTTTTTCACTACTTAGTTGAGAAGAAAGAACTAACTGAACAAACACTAAAATCACACTTCTGGATTGGGATTGTTAGAATCTAGAAGCGTCACCGCTAAGTGCTCGCTATAAGCTATACTATATACAATACTACATACAATACATACATACTCCCTTCATACTACTATTATCTGTGCACTTACTTATATTGTCTGTTTGTCTACTCTTTAGATCCTGCATATTTAAAGAAGCTGAACTTGCAAGGCAAGCTGGCCAACGAAAGATTTTAGATGCCTCTATCCGATCTCCTAGATCCAAAGGAATTGATGGTAGTTTGTTGGACTATTGTCCTCTTGTTTTCTTGTCTAGTTAATCCACCTTGTAAGGATCTGTATTGATAGACGAGTGTTTTTTTCTTGATCTGCCGCTTGTTCAATAGTTGGATTGGTACTGTTTTGTATACCTTATAACAATAGCATGCTATACACCTTGACTTTTACTGCATCCTGTAATCATTTTCGTTTCGAGTTTGCTAAGTACTGATTGAAGTATAATGAAAGCTTTGAATGTGATGTTCTTGATACTCAGCTTGCATACGAATTATAGGTGACTGTGTTAGTATGATTTATTTTAGTTGTCTTAGCAATGTTTTACTCATAAGACTCTGATACTAGAAACTGCATTGCTTGCGCCTTACGAATTGGTTGTCGTCAAGGGTGTGTTTCTGATAACTGGGGTATGCAGCTAGAAAGTTCACTTTCTTGATTCTAGAGTTTTGCACAATCTCCTGCCACGAGGTTGAGCAACTGGTACATTAATCGGTTTTTCAAATCGCGTATAGTTAGTAGAAAACTCCTTTGTGCGTACGCGTTTGGTCGTGAGCTCTGAAAGCTTTCAAATTGAAAAATCTTGCATTTGTTCATCATCCATGGCGACTAGAAATCACTAACGAGCAAGTACGTTTTTTTCCTTTTACTGTTTTACAGGCTAGGCAATGTTTATGGGTAGTAGGTAGAAACTGTTGCGCGTTTGCCAGTAATCTGTGTGCAATGCACATCTCGATCTGTAAACACTCGAACTTTACACTCTAACTTTGACAACGTTATCTACTACAAAGTGGGATTTTTGAGCAAATATGTTGATTGCGCTGTGTTTTCTTTTGTTGGTCGCATGTACTCATTAAATGGCGGTTGCATTTCTGTTCTCGATGATGATATTATACTTGACACCCGTGAGTGAGCTGGTTGGGTTTTCTCCACACGACGAAAATGCTCTAACAAGTGGAGTGATGCAGAAGTAGATTCTATAATAATAAAGAAAATCAAAATGCTTTTAATATTCCACGGCTGAAGCGCAGAGTGTGTTCGCAGAGTGTGTTCGCAGTGAAGAGCAGATCAATTTAAATCTATAAAACTTTAATTGCAGATTTTGAGTTGGGACATCGAGTATCCTTTGAGCTACTCATTAAGAAGTAGCAAAAGCTCACTACGCGGAAATGGTTTCCCAAAAAAAAAAAAAAGATAAACGAAAAGATTTTACTGTGAGCTGTGAATCTAATTGTTGTTTTAAAATTATATTAACAGAGTTATGATAGAAAACAAAGTTGAAAGTAGGCAAAACCAAGCCAAAGTCTACGACCCACACGGAGCTTGGATTTCGGGCTAAAGGTTCAAACTACAATATGCATTGTGAACAACATAAGAGACTGATGCTTCGATATAGCGATTGACATACGGACACAATCAATAACACGAAGTTACTCTACTGACGACGCGTTTGCACATCACCTGTCTTTAACAAAGCATAATTCAAACCAAACACGAAGAGGTCAGCTATTGCACGCTAAATGACGATTTAACAATGCTGATAGTTTAGACACGTTGCTATATATACAGACACATCTCCCAAACGATTTGAACGCAACACTATTTACTGCGATTGCTCCTTTGGTTATTGATCCATCGCAATCAGTAAGAACGGCATTGTTAAGTTTGTTCCAAAAACTTCCGGCCCCGTCACTTGTGCCTCACATTCACATACTATCACTTTATATTCATTCAGGCATGACACATTTATCGGCAGACATCAGAGCAGATTCGTCGAGATATCTGTTGATTTTACTCAAGGCCGACGACGCTTCGATCCCAATGCATATAGTCACCCGTACATGGGCAAAGACATTGACTTGTTTAGGCTCGCTACTGGGCTGGGAATTTGATCGTTCGTCATTTGCTCCAGTCTCACGAAAAAGCAAACTGAGTAAAGGCGTCATTGGCAATGCGGCCAGTATTGACAGCGTTCCAAACGCGTCTGGACATTTAGATGCTTTGGCTACGTTTTTACGATTAGGTCTTTCAGACCACACGACCGCAGCTAGTAAAGCTGATAGAGATCTACCGGTCTACCATGTAGACACCGCCAAGCACATGATCCCGCGCAACACGACGTCTCCATTTTCACGATTAGGGCTATTTGAAGCAGGTGATGGCAAGCTATCGATAATGTCGAGCGAAGACATAGGCGCACGATACCGAATTGTGGAGCCAATGTTAGACGGGATCTTTGCTGGGCTTGAGAGCGGCAGACGGGAAGGAGGCGAAATAGGTCGAACGTGCAAGCATTTAATCGATTTTCTACGGAAAACAAGAAGGGAAATAAGCAAATCTCAATGATTCAGAAGATATGGCTGTATACTAGTTGGTCTATACATAAAATTCACGTGATATATTAGATGACATAAAGTGCACGTACACTGCAGGGTAGTTCGTTTTGAAAAAAGTGTAAAGTGCCTATATCAGCATCAATCAGTAATCAAGCAATTGTACTTGGTAAAGATTGAGCAGTAGCGATTAGCAAAATGGCACCACCAGTACTGTTTGATACTTTATTAAAGGAGCGTTCGGGCGCTTTGTTGCAAAGCGCGGCTGATTATCGTCGATACGCTCGACACTTGTCGTCAAAGCTATACTCTCTCAGACGGAGGCTCAAGGTGCGACGACGGATCCCAACTAAGAGTGGGAAGGCGGCGTTAGAGTCATCTGCAAACAAGTACAACATTCATGTACCAACTGCTGATGAATTGAACGGTGACAAGCGGTTTGCTGGACTGTTGATGCTTACTGCAGAGAGAGCG
This sequence comes from Lipomyces arxii, assembly GCF_038497795.1. NCBI lineage: Eukaryota > Fungi > Ascomycota > Lipomycetes > Lipomycetales > Lipomycetaceae > Lipomyces > Lipomyces arxii. Next base: position 4,323 of record NW_027117719.1, read on the forward strand.
TGGGCTCAGGCAATGGAAACCAAGGCGTCGTTGGAGAACAATATTGACGGGGCATCTGGCAAGAAAAGACATGTTATGGCACGACTTAAGCGGGCACATAAGCTTGTGGACATTCTGAAATCGATTGTGATGAGCACGGAAGAGCCAGTTCAGTTCTTAGATTATGAGAAGCTAGGACTTTTGATGTACTCTGAGTTACTCTCCGCTGCTGTATCTTTTGAGGCACGAAACTACGAGCAGGTAGCGACTAATTGCGCAACCGCTTATATTGGATTATCGGGACTCATTTTGTCGCTTGCGACCTCGGATGCTACAGACGATGACAACGACATGGCTGATCTCTACCGCGACTTACTGACTACGACTGTTGAGCCTTCTTTGAAGTTTAGCGCTAGTCAGTTGAGTTTTTCTGCTCGAGGAGAGACTGTTGTCTTGCTTTCTCGCCACTATTTTCCCAAGACTTCCCCTGTGACTGGACTTGTCGAAAGCATTGTCAAGGATAAGACTGAAGCCAGAGAACTGTTGTCGGGTTCTAAGGAGGCTGCAAGCGTGTCTACTCTGTTGTCGGAAATTACCTGGCGATCGCACACTGCGCAGATTAAAGACGCAACTGTTGCGGCTGCTATTGTCGCCTCTCTTGACGCCGACAAGAAGTTTTTTGCAGCCTCTACTGTTGCCACAGCTGCCGCAGGATTTGATCCGGTTTTGCTTGCTTGGCAGGGTGTTGTGGATGCAGTACATGAGTCTATTGTGGAAGCCACAAGCGCGGCCGTCGAGCGGGGCCAGGAGCGTGTGCAAGAACTGTACATTGTTTCGACCTACGCCAACTACAATCTTATTTCTCGCCGAATCGCTCGTGACAATTTGCTTGTGACTCAACTGCGGTCATCACTGACCAAGAAGCAAAAGAAGCTTTCAAGTCCAGAGACTGCTGCCTTGAATAAGTCTGTAATTAGCAAAGTCAAAGGGATCACCGGTATGTACGACGCGATTCTGCAGTCTGTTTCGCAAATCAACGAGCTGCCTGGTGTGGCTGCTGATGAAGAACTAACCAACGCGCTGGCTGCTGTTCAAACTTTCTATCAATCTTTGCGTACCGGCGTGTCTGCGATTGCAGTGTCGCCCTCAACTACAGAATCGGTCGCTCTGTGGAAAAAAGCATCTGATCTTGTCGCCGACGTGGACGAGATGGCACTGAATGTGAGCGATATCGAAGTAGACCGGTCGGCCAAGATTTTGTTTACCGTTGACATCGCTGGCGCGCGCAAATTTGTCGCTACCGGACTCTCCGAGTCGCAGGCATGTTTCGACGAAGCAAAGGCGAGACGAGACGCACAGGCAGAGGCAGAGCTTACTAAGGCTTCACGTCCGTTTGTAATTGACGCGCTTAATTCTAGAGCAGACTGGATTGACAGCAAGACCGGTCGACCAAAGTATGTTGACTTGAGCCGGTTGGTGGATCTTGAGAACATTTTGTCACTCTGTCCTGTTCCCGCAAAACCGGTGTTTTTTGACACTGCGTTTAACTTTATTTCGTACGAAGATGGGATCGCACTGGCTGCTGCCGAAGCCGCTGCATCTGCTACAACGCAATTGTCTGAGAATGTGACTACGTCGACACCAGAAAAGAAGGGCTGGTTCTGGAAACGGTAAATGTAAAATATGGTTTGTCGTTATTCATGAAAAAAGTTTGCATATTAAAATGTAATTTATTAAGTTGTCTGACAAGAACTCCAAGTTACACTCTAAAAACTCCAAAATAATTCCCAAATTAGTATTCCTTTTCCACATCTAAGCGCACTAATGACTCCCATATTCAAAGACAAGATGCTGGTATTAAAATTACCCACCGACAAGAGAACCAATAGATATCCGCCTAGACGAATCCGACATCAACAACGGTACGGTAGGCGTAAAAACAGATCTCGCAGGTGGGTAATGCAGAGCCTGAATTTCGTTCATTGTTATGACCTCAACCCTAAATCCCTGTACCGATGAAGCGCCAGTCGAAAGCTGGGCGGTTCGCATGGCCAAGTTTGCGTCTGCGTCAGACGTTATTTGCACCCGTAGGCCATCACCGGCTCGGAAGTAGTAGAGCGCGACCGGTGCGTCAGCTGGCAAAGCCAAAGTTCTGCGGACGGCTTTCAAAAGGAACGACAAGTTGCTAAATGTGCTGGACACAAGGTCTGTAACGTTGATTGCGCATGTAGTTGCTCTTCCGCCATGAATGAGCTCAAGTAGTATTTGAGCTTGTGACGATGGTTCCTGGTTCATTGAAACCGGAGTCAATGGAGCCTGGGGACTAACAGATGGTCGAAGACGGTCACTAGCCCGGTAAATTTTAGAATTCTCTTCGGCAGAGGGATGTGAAGGAAAAGGCTGTGTTGAAAATCGGCAATCATATGCAATCGGCGCAGTTGGTACTCCTGTGGGTTGCTGTACAATGATTGGTTCGCTTCTTCTGGTCGACACGTTTGGCCTATATTCAAAGTGGCCATTTGGGTACAACGCGACAGTTGTCTTCGACAAATCGGGCGACGAATGAGAAGAAGTTCCAGAATAGCCGTCCGCGGTGCTAGTAGCGCTGGTGCCACTGTTTATAGAAGTAACAGAATCAGAACGCTGACGTGCAAGCTCGTCTGACGAAGTAGCTCCTGCTGACTTTGCTTTTGATCTTGCCGTGTATTTCGGTAATCTTTTGCGGTTTCGACGCACAGACTGAATCGCAGCTCGAACGAGTTCATCAAAATCAGGTAAGGTATGCAGCGGGAAGCCATATTCGTCTCGCAATGTATCTGCCACAGCAATTATTACATCGTCTTGTTCAGAGGCCTTTTTAGATGACAACTCCATTGAATCAATAAGCTCCAACCTGCGAGCAGAAAATTTTTTCCATTGCCCTTCATCTACGAAATGCAGTTTCTGGCGAATGGTTTGAGTTACCCCAGATACTCGAGCAGGAGGTGCTTTTTTTTGAGGAGGAGGAATAAATATTGAGGATTTCCGACGTTGCATGGCATCGGAAGTAGAAAGAGGGAAAACGGACAGAGAACGAGAAAGAGAAGAATGAAAAGGTGGAGATATTGAAGCTGGTGACGTATTTGGGGAAGTCGAACTATATGATTGTGGCTCGGATTGCGCAATGTATTGCCTACTTGCACCACCAGCCGCACTAGTATAATCCATTACAACAGAGTCTATTGAATTCGACCGTTGCCAGCCTTTGTAAGACGGAGTTGAAGTTGGCTCTTCTTCGATTTTGTTTGTGAGGACCTCAATTGCGAGATCACCTTGCTCGAGTGCCGCGAGCAATGAAGCTTCTAAAGTCCGGTTTAACATGTGTAACTTTAGCTCAAGCCCAATTAAAGCTTACCGTCTGTAATATACCCAAATTGAGCCTCTTCGCCGTATATCAAGGGCTTGTACCGCAGACTAAATTGTCTTGACTCTATGAAAAATGCACTTTGTATGTAATTGTGTAACCTGTCGAGACTAAGATGTTCTATAACAAATCAGTACTTGAACGTTTGCAGTACTTGAAGCAATAATGCACACCATAATCTAAATTCCACTGAACAACTCGACCTGTACATTCTATCCTTAACAGCCTTGATTGTGATTGTTCGCATCGGGATTGTTGATGATCTGTGCGGGTATAGTACTGAGGATCAAAAGAGTGCTGAGATTGTGGAAGAACGACGCTTTGCTGTGACGATAGAGGTAACCGAGACTGCTGTAGATGATGAAAGGGAGAAGAGTATTGATTATGTTCTTGAGTATTAGAATTCATATTGAGTATAGGATCATTACAGCGGTGTTTGCCATTTGAAGGATACACCAACATTGTAAGAAGGCAAGCTATACGCGTGGGAGAAAACAGGTGCGCAGATATATATATATATGTATATATAGATAAAAGACCGAAGGTTTAGTTATACATGTAATGATGAGTGGAGAATACAACGGATATTAGAAGGGTTTGCGGTGGTAGTTTAATAACAAGGCGGAGTCAACAGTAATAAACTAGGCACGAGCTTTCGAGTACCTGACGCCCTTGAACTGGTACCATGCGCGACCGAGACATTTGATAGCTTCTTTGTGAGCTTTGGCCGCATACTTGTCTTTGACCGTGCTCGATCGGTCTGATAAAAGTATATTTTATACACAGAGTAGTTAAGTATGACTTGCAAGGAATATAGAATATAAAATATCGAATATATGCAACTTTTATTGAGAAATAAAATTTGGTAGAGGTTATACGGTACCTCAACTATGGAGATAAGTGTGGATCCCGGGTACTGTTGATACGAGCCGAAGTACTTTTCGTGGCTAAAACAGAGAATCTCTCTCGCTCGGTAGAATAAATCTCTTGGTACTCCATTGGCTGATACTAATAGTGGGCCCATGCTAAAAGTAGTTTACAATTGTTACAGAGAGTTTGCTAATAACGGCAACAAATGGCTGTACCCGGCTACGGCCCGGGAGATGCAACACAGGCCCTATTGCATTCATGGCAGAATAAAATTTAATTTATTTATGTCGTACTCCCAAAGTGCTCTGTTTAACTTTAGCTTAAAACTTAATATACATGAACCAAATTCAAATGTACAAACTAAAATGGTGTTCCGAAACTCCGATGAACTACGGCGTTTGGGAACCTTTTGGTTTAAGATCGTGGCACCTACAATCTTCAATGACTTTGGTACATCATGACTCAATTGATTGATATGACAGCTGCACACACCCGGATACATATCCTATAGTTAAATTGCATTATCAGAAGTCCACTATGTCGCAATTAACTTAGAAATGTTATGGGATTATATAATAACGAGGTACTTACCTTGCATTTTTCGTATTTCTCCTATCCCTTCGAATCCTATTATTACATCCCGATCAGAGTGAGTGACATAATTCATCAAGCGCGACGGGACGACTCGTTTTCTTAATCAGCGCCTTCATATGGTAGGGCCATATCATATCGTCCGCTGCCGCAAGCCCCACTAGAGGATAAAGTATGCGGAATTCCCGATGTCTCTATATTATTTACCCGCGCGGAATCGTTTTCCAGTTGTAAACTAAATCTAAAAAAGACAGTGAGTAATGACTATTGGAATTCAACTACTTTTTAAGTTGCATTTTCATCTGTTGCATTATTTGAATTCTAAAAAATTCCAACTTCAAATTTCGGAGGTTTGAGTGAGTGGGTCACCTTGCCCCGTGCCCCACTGCGGGCCGTAAGAAGTAACTAACCATTGCACTGTAATACAGCTACCATGTTCCTACACCAGATTCAACCCTCCGCTTATGCTTTAAACACCAATGAATCTTGGATAGTTTCATCAATCGAGGTTTTAATGACGTGTATATATGGCATTGATAGAAAATGACAGTATAATCAGAACCCGTGTTAAAGTTGCCAGGAATTCACTCCTATCTATACAATGACTGCTTGCTTCCAACCTCTATGTATGTATTCTTAACGCAACTTTGAAGAGTATGGGATTTCCATCTTAAAGATACGTTTCATCAAAGAATTAGGCTGAGTACGTACCCGTCCGGTTCGTAGCTTTTAATTTTTTTGAAACTTTGATTCATTTAATGCCCAAAAATAACCTTCTTCCTGCGCTGTATCGTCACCAAATGCAGTTCCGTACTCTACTTCATTCTATTCCAGCATCGAAATTCGATGTGCACTCACCATAGGCTCGACTCATTGTGTCAGCAGCACATTCTCTGTTGTTACGTAATTTAAAAGGCTGGTTATTTGCTTCCTCATTCGTTGCCAAATAGGCCATTGTACGTTAAATTACGATAGTAAACAGCGTGCAAGAACATTGTGCGGAAATAGTGCAGAATCTTCGGTCCGGCCAAATGCTCATCCGTAATCAAAAACTATTTTTGCCTGATGCGACTGCAGTTAACAGTTGTATCGGGCAGCCACCCGTTGGTGCATCAAGCTATGAAAGCTTGGATGAGCATTGAACAAGTCGGCATGGTACCTTGTAATACATGCTTTGCAAGTCCGACGGTAAATTTAAAGTTGACACTTATTTCGATTTTGGTTCATGAGTCTTGTTAGCTCGAGGGCACAGTGTAATCCGAAGTGTGGTTTGCACGGCAAACTCGTATCACTATCAAATCAATAAAAGCCGCCGTGGCTGTTTTTGCAATTTTCCTTTGAGAATCCATTCGGTATGGTTGAGGATTAGATAGTAAAACTCTATAGATTGAGCCAGTTTGGGCACTGAGCTTAATTCGCTACAGAACAGTGCCATTCACAGCCCAGACTATATTATATGGATTAGCTCATGTAAACGTCGAAAGCAGCGCATCAATTTGTAATGAGTTCGACATTCTTTACACAAATACAGGGATGGATACTATATTATATAAATTTTAGAAAACAAAGCGGTGAGTGTCCGTCAGAAACCGGCAATCGAATCGTGTTTCGGAGTCTAATTTAAACCTGACTGAACTTTCACTTTCAAAAATGTGTAACCGTGTGGGTCTCTCTCTGTTCTCTGAACTCTGTGGTTTATACATGTTCTGTATAGCCTGGTCAGCATAGCGGCTAGAACGAGGAAAACCCAACAAGACATTCTGGAAACTAGAAATACTCAATGGTGTGCCGCGCAAAACTGGATCGTAAGGGTTGAGTCCGTCCGGTACAATTAATTGGTCTGTTGAATTTAATAACGTTGTAGATTTTATAATTTCTACACGTTGCGTCGCGTATTGTTGTTAACGTAGAAATGCTTCAAGTTTATCTACATAGCAACAGCGAGCATTTTGTATACGAGAATCGCCGTAGAGCTAGCAGAACCTACTAATAAGTGCTCAAAGTTGACATCTTGAAGTTAAACAAAAAATGGTGACGGCAAGCTGTGTTGCAGCTGCCCAGATTATTCAGTGAATGAGGATTTGTCGTTTGTTTTTGAGCGATGGTGTTTGCTGAGAGTGAATCAGTAAATTAGTGTGACCAGAATGTGTTGAGAGTGTAACAGAATTGTTCTATTCGCACCTCAAAATGCACCTTCAAAATCCTGCTCTACCTTACACAACACTGACATTCATTACGGGAAATATACAACGTAATTAAGTAAAATACGCTCGTACAACAACTGTTATTTTCCCCAAAAATCAAAAGTCTAGGTATTGGCGGGTAAATCTCTCGTTAAATGCGCCTGTTATGTCCAAAGCGTTATGGACAAATACCGTACTTCCAGTTAGCCGCACGATCGATAACACGATAACCATAATAAGTGTAAGAATTAAAAAGCATAAAATATAATCGAACTAGAAGTCAATGCACATCATTAAAATAAAGCCATGTTAACTGACGCAACTGACTCGTCGAACTCGGTTTCTCGTTTCTTGCCAAAATCAACTTTAACATGTGTGATCAGATTAAAAACTACATCATACAACCAAAAAGTTTATTTACGCAAAACGCGTGCTATAGATGTATAAATAAGGTTACACATGTGCGTACCGTCGACTCAGACACAGTATCGGACAGCTCTATACAACTTGGCTGGTTGTATGCACCATTAATTTTGCTTTTGAGCTTGTGTATAAATCTCGATTGCTTTAATTAAATAACAAAAATTTGCACAGTTGTGGCTCCTTTCTTTTCCGACATAAGTTACGCTGAATTGTGATATATGATAAGATAACGATATCAGCTGAGTCACGAAAGTCATGCACGTGTCTTACGCACGATTCAGTAGCCAATCCGGTCATCTCAGTTTAGATTACTTTTACCACTTTTTGGATGATTCTTGCCGCTTACCAGAATACATTTGTTTGTCTGAAAGGCCACGTCTATTAACCAATTGCTTGAGTTGAAACTCTTATGTCTACTTGAGCGATGTTGGTGACAACTTGCAATCTAGGGGCTTCCAACCATTGTGCTCATTGTAGCGTGCGTTAGATAGTACAATAAAGTGTGACTTGCAGAAAGACCGAGTCGGACGTATCTTAGGCGAGTACTTATCATCATTCCGTATCGGCAGTTGTTGTGTATGCACCCTGTTCAGCGTGCTCACACGTCCTCGTGCATTGCTATTAGGCCCTATCAGGACTTGCTTGTAATCTCTAGCTATCTTATCCGCCGCCGACCTGCACGGTGCTGGACCATTCAACTTTGTTATTTCCGCGTAATCGCAACTTTGATACTATCTTTTACTGACAGCGCACATAGTTTACTCAAACTTTCACTAGTACCGTTTTTTAAGAAAACATAAAAAAGCCTTGACCGACTGTCTATATGATGTCATCAACTCTATCAACAGTGGCATTAACGCTGATCTTTTTAGGTACATAAAACTGACAGTTAAACAAACTTATCCAAAGCAAAACACCGCCTCGAATATCCATTCGTATTGTTTCTGTGACCCCGAGACTCTTGAACCACATAAATACACATTTGTCCTGATCCTGATTCTATTTTCTAGAGTACCCCGCTCTCAGCAAAGAAAAATGCGAGCCGGCGCTTACTCGTGCTTCTATTCTTGATCAAACCGCGTAATCTCATGGCATATATATCCCCGTGTATCCATGGATTTTTAGCTTTTTTGGTAAGTCGGCGAGTAATTTAGAAGTCTGCTCTGGCCAGACCAAAATCCTGTCTTCATGATACCTTGACACGGTAGACAAAATTAATTAAATTATTAACAGCAGCAGAAGCAATCACGACAAAAATTAGATATAAACAAACAGATTCAAGCAATACCAAACTTAAAACAACAGTAACAGTTAAAGGTGTAAACATTTTGCGGTAGTAGTAGTAGTAGCTGTCTGTGTCTGAAGTCAATTAATTAATATGCAAATAAAGCAGCCTGAATTTCAATCGTTCTTCGACAAATTGGTCTTGTACGGTTCAATCTTGATTAAAACTTCACTTTGATTAACTGTACAACATTATAGATTTGTACTATGATATAAAGTATTTACATTTGCTCGGTGATTACAGTGTCAAAGATCAATTTATTAGTAATAACTGCATGAATAAGACCAGTCAGACCCACCAAAGAACCGTCTTGTATACTCATCCTATACACTGAAATTCATCTGTAAATAGTAAGTACAGCGCGCGGCTGGTACAGAGTCAGTGCATAATGAGCAGAAACATCATTTGCTAAAACTTTTCAATTAAAAGTCAACGGCAAAAGATATCTATCATCCACTTGCACGCAAATACGCCCAAAAATTGCCAAATTAACAGAAATCAGTGCGTGCACTAGTGAGTATGACAGCCGGAAAATACCTGCTAATCTTATAATCAAAATTACGAAACGTATAGAAAAAAAATAAACTCATAAACTCGCCGCTGTTAATATTTTCCCATGTCTTGTGTTCAAGTCTTGAGAGGCAGCTGGGTTTTGAAATCACTGCTCGTACCCCTTGTTCAGACTCGCACCAGATTCAGTCAAATTGAGTAAAGCAACTACCAATAGATCTCTGGGTAACGCCAAAGTCCAGTTATTGTCAACATATGTAAGACAGTGCGAGAACACCTTGAGCATTAGACTAGTTACTGATCTCAAGATCTTGAATGTAAGGCAAATAATGGTTGCATTTATTAAACCTGTTGAACCGTAAATAATTGCAATGGAAATCAAGCCTGAAAAATCACGTGCAAGCCTCTCTCGATACTTAATTCAAACTGTAACTAGTGCTGAAGGCAAAATAAGTGCATTCATTAATAAGTGCGGAAACTACCAAATCATTATCTTCAGTTTCACAATCCTGCTCCAAAAAAATTGGTCTTGAAACCTAACAACAATCACGAAACGCAAAACTGAATCTTGCTCTCCAATAAGCTTCTAGATCAGAGCAACCAAACGATAGCACAACACAGAACAGATCTTCTAGATTCACAATTGCTTAAATTCACATATATTTCAACAAAGCTGCACTATAGGAATTTGGCTACAGATCATAAATTCACACAGAAAGAGTGCAACTGTTTTGAATAGGCCGTTGAAAATCATATGCCAATGTTCTAGTGTTGCGGTACACATGCTATCAAAACTACTGCTTCAGAAGTGCCGAGCTGATGACTGACAGAGCAAGCTTTTAGTATTGAAACTGCCATCTGAAATACGCAATAATGGGACAGAGTATAACTAGAACAAATAGCAAATCACAGAATGTCAGTACACAAGTCAGAGCACTCACTCATCAGTCACTTATACCCCCGACAACTTATTAACAGACCAACAGAGCGAACGCAACAAAATCAGGTCTGTTACTTCAACACCAATCAAAGTCTTTGTGTCACGACAATTTGAAACATTGTCAAGCTTCTTTTAATATTCTTGAATTTCACATCAAGTGATGTTCACAACGTTCTCTCCTTGTGCAGAATGTGTGCGCTAAGTGTTTCATAAGCATCAATACCATAGATCTGGTGTAGCACTCAGACCTTGTCAAAAGTAATCGGGGTATCTTGTCGCCGTCGGTAAGTTGGACCGGGGTAAGCGCTGCCTAAGCCGCCAACATTTAGATACAGCCCGAAAGACTTGACGTTGGAGTTGAACTTATTGCGCAGACCGAGCGCCAGATGAGAAATTTGAAATTATCTCACAAACTAAGGGAGTGAATAAGTTGAAAAAACAAAAGTTGATCATTAGCGCTTCCGCAAACAAAAAGATCGGATGCCGCTAGGGCAGAAGGTAAACTGTACAAAAGGAAGTTTGAGATAGCTGCAGATTAGACCACCAGGACAGCATAGACCGCATAGACAGCAGAAGGCATAGAGCAATTTATTCACATTAATGCCATCTGAATTCGAACCAAAAGAACATGGCAGATTCTTGATGCTAATATATTGGTTATGGTTGTGTCTTATTGATATTAAGATTGATGCCAAATTATATGAAGCGAATAAAGTAAATTTGAAAGTTATTAAAAGGGTTTTTTTAAAGTCGTGGAAATTGATCTGATGCGATTAAAAACAAAAGATCCGAATATCAAGAAACGCCAGGTTTTGAATTAGTGAAAAAGCATAGTTTATCACAAATCAACTCTGCAACTGCTGATGCAATCGAAGGTGCCGAATCATCTGAAGTTACTGACAAGCATTCGGACAGAACGTGAACGGCACTTTTGTTCAAATGTTTGCTATTTTATGAAAACTCGGCAGTTAGCATGTGTCACTGGGCTGGCACGAGGAAACGGAGATCGCCGGCCACGCAGAGTAGATGGGAATAGAAATATAACTTTCTAGTTTGTGCAAGACAACCAAGCGATTGATCTACCAACGACTCTGTACTTTGAGAGCTTTGGGATATAGTCGAACAAGATCAGAGTACGTGTGACAGAGAAGACGCGTACAATGGACACGGGCAAACACGTTCTGCACGCGCCAAGGGGCAGAACAGACAGAACAGACAGAGCAGGAAAATACCGAGCAGAATAAAGAAGAGAGAAGCCATACGGGCAGAACATAACGTTCATGGTGCCATCACGAAAGAGCAGATCAATCTGACATCATAAAACAGGACGGCTGTAATAATGTCACAGCCTCCAAAAAAACATCAGTATTTGCACTTAGGACTGACAACTTATACTTTTTAGTAGAATGACTCAGTCATGCTGATTGCATTTGTTTATTCAAATTTAATGTTGCATTAGGAGTGACTGATCGACCGGTGGGTACTGAAATTAGCGCTATTTACCGAAGAAATAGCAACTGGAGTGTCGTTACGCAAATAAGATGTCAGTGAAACAGACTACGATTTGATTAAGAATAGGCTGATCTTGTCGCTGTCTGCTGGAAATAGCATGAATAAGTCCATAACTGTGATCTGTGGCACACCACTTATACATATTTTAGAACGCGTGTCTTATCCGACTTCTGACTCGATCTTGGAGAAGTCGCGACCTATTTCTGTATCTGATCTGTGATGAGTATGTAGACCCTGACTGTGTCCGGAAACGCGTTAAAGCGTTGATGTTTAGTGAAGTGGCTCGTATAAAGAGAAGTTAGAAAGTGAGCGAGTCAGCCAATTCTATACCTGTGCGAGGTTGCGAGCGTTGCGGGTTGTCGCACAACGGTTGGTAATAGTATAACCATAACTGCGTTGTGACACCACTGACTGCACTATATATTGATTTGGTGCTGTAAGTTTATTTAGAGGGTTTGTCTCAACCCGTTATGTTCTGAATTTTCCAAGTGAGAGGTGTTTCTGAAGAGGCAAAAAGAGTGGATCTGAAAATGGCTGTTATTATTGATAATGTGACTCATTCGAAACAGGGTCGACCTTTCAGCTTATAGCTTCTGAGAAGCTAAGCCGAAGTGTGACTTCGCTTGTGATCTTGTGCTGTCTCAAGTAAACTATTGATTTCAAGTAAAGTTGCTATCGGTTTGTTTGGATCATGTGGCGAACGGAATGTATGATCAACTATTACGGTTGAAACTTTTTCCTGCCGTTGAAGAGAACGGCTTTGCATAGTAGATGCGAAGCGCTTTGGAGTGCTTTATAACTACGTGCTCGATATACTTTAACGAGGTGTACCTTAATTTACAGTAATATTTGGAGTTTTAACGTAACCGCATTGTATTAGTTTGCAAGTTTATGCATGTAGCCGTAACCTGTGTTAATGAATAATCACAAGAAAGGAACGGAAAATAGGCATTGTGTCGTGGCTAACTGTTTTTGACCGTAAAGTCAGACGGGCACTCAACTTTAAACGCGTCAGGAACTTATCGCTTACGTATTAGACCAGCGTCTGTTAATAGTAGTTAAGCACATTCTATATTGTACATTTATTGCAAAACTCAAAAATTTCCAGATTATATATATCCATTCGTTATTATAAACCAACTAGACATTGTGTTAGCACGCTACTTCTGAAAAGAACCTGAACTTACAGAGCCAAATTCAATCAAAACGCCAAAAACAAGCAGAATCCTCCCTAGTAAATAATCAAATGATGTTTGCAATACTGATTCTGGCTCGCTTCACGGTCGGACCACGCTCGACTGCACGCCCCAAAGGTGTATCGGTTACAATTGATTCAGCATCTGATGAAGATTTTGGAGCTTTGTCGCGTTTAGATTTCTCGAAAGTGTTGCCAGATGTGTCGTCATTGCTGCTTGCATCACCCACACTGCTTGCTGTGTGCTCCTTTGACATCTCAAGAACAGGACCAGCTAGATCTTCTCGCCCACCAACGACTGCGCGCATGACAGAAGGAATGATCATGTCTGCCATGTTTCGTTCGACGTTCAGCAATTCAAGCACAAGACCCGCGTCTAACGCACGTCGAACAAACATCTCTCTCTCGTGTGCCACAATGAGAGACTGATCAAGTATCTGCATCAAAGAATCGAGCTGTGTCCACTTATTCCACGTCTCGGCCTTTTCCAATTGTGACGTGGAAAGAATGCTATCGGTTGCCAACCCAATCTGCGTTTCTTCTACTATTTTTGGTGCCGCCGATGTCTGGCTGCCATTATGAGCTGCCCGATCAGTAGATTTCTGAGGTTCTTCCCAAACCCATGAGTCGGTTCGAGCTTGTAAATCTCCAGATATCAATGCGATCATATCTTCATCCTCTTCAATCACATATTGAGCAGTCGGATTATCTGATTTGTCCAACGCTTCCAGCTTTTCGCGCAAACACAACAAAACGCCTTCAAGATATCGTCCACAAGCAGTGTTCACATGTCGATGGTCATGTACCGCGGCGGAAATTTTCACACATACCCGTGCATGTCTGAAAAAGCCCCGAGCAATTAAAAACAAAGCTGCCCTCCAAATATGTAATAGCTCAACCGACGACATGGCTTCAGCAACTCGGTCAGCCCAGAATGCTTCGGTTTCCTTTGGCGGTAGAGGATGTGGCCCGTTTGACCTAATCATTGTCCGCTGTAAAAATCCAACGGTCTCACAACTAATTATTGCACAGTTGTCTAAAGCGTTTGATCGCAGCTCTTGTGAAGCGTAGGGAGTCAGATTGTGTCGATGCAGGCACAGTCGTAAATCTTGCATCAACAGCACAGGAATCAACGACATTGGCTCCAAAAAATCACGCGACATACCCCCAACAGTAGGCGAAAGGGCCGGAAAAGTTGTCCAAAACTGCGCAAAATAGCCGTCAAATGTTGCCAATGTAGTTCGCGCAATGACAGTAGACTGTAACGTTTTCCGAAGCGGTGCTAAAATTCGCAAAACATGAATTATAGGTATAAAGTAGCATGCTACCGAAGAATGTGGATCAGAATGTGGACTAATTCCTTCGATAACCGCACCTGACCCGAAAGTAATGATGCCCTCTTCTGTGATGCAATGGCAGTCAACTGGAGCAGGGAACAGCACATTACAATCATCGTCCAAAATAAGGTATGGGCGCTCAAGCTCGGCGGCAAGGATTCTGTCCCATACAAAAATGGCCCACCAAACACGCCTGCGTAATTCAATCTCAATAGGGGACACTGTTGTGGCGCACGCAGATGAAAGCTCACGGTGCAAACCTAAATCCTGTGCTTTGCGCACAGCTGCCGACAACCATGTCCAAGCAGCTGAAGCACAATTTACTTCAATAAGAAAAACTGCAACTAAAAGCGCAGAGCGACAGTGGTCAAGATTAAATTCATCGTTATACAAATCTGTTAACAACCGCGCCACCGTGATATAGTGTCGAGCTTTGATTTCTGCTTCTATTGCTGCATGTCCATGCAGCGGTTTTGACAGTAATCCGCAAGCCAAAATTGCGAAGAAAGTAGATGCCCACGCGGGTGAAACATGCTCAAGTCCACCAGCTGGAGAGTATAAATGTTCAAACTGAGAAAGAAAGGTGGGCCAGTGAACGACAGGCATCCATGCGTGCAAAGCATCATAGTATGCTGCGACAAGCTCAATAGCTTCGTCTTTGGGAGGTAATGTAAAATCAATTGTCGACTTTCCAACAACTTCACTGTAAATTTCGGATGCATGAGGTCTATATGGTGCTGGAGGTTTGAAGACGCCTTGACTAAATGCTTGCAAAAAATTTCGCACGGAGGTGAAATCATGCTGCGGACAGGCTCGCAATAGCCTAGGAGGAGCTGTAGGAGGTAAAAGAATCTCTGGTAGTGTTATGCCTGCAGCTGTATTAGATGCAGGCGCCAATTGCTGATTGCGCGAAGCCGATAGAATTGGTGAACCAGGCAGAGATCCAGGCGATAGTGCAGATGACACAGGGGAACCGGGGGCAAGTGCCATGGCGGCAGATGCTGCAGCGGCTGCAGCATCTGCTACATCTGAAGCATCTCCGCCATCTAGTGTAGACGACAGAGCAGCAATATGAGCTCGAGCATGTGCAAGCTGTTTTTCTAGGTCCTGCACCTGTGTCAACGACGACATACGACGTGAATTGTCCTTTGTAAACTGACACTTTAATTTTCGAGAAGTACACTCCGAACAGGCGGCTGTTTCTGAAGCATCGCATTTGACCTTTCGTTCACGACATGCATCACATGATGGATCTTTTCGTCGTTGACGAAACGGCCTTTTCGTCACAGGTGAATTTCGAGAGATTGGCGCGGATAATTGCTGATGTTGATTTGCAATTGGAAATTGATGAAGCGCAGGTTGATAAACTGCTTGAGATTGAGGAGGGGGAACATGCGAATACTGAGAATACTGATAATCATAACTGGGATGAGGTGCTAAATTAGGTACACCGTAGTTTTGTGCAGGTAGAGGGTAATACTGTTGTTGAGTCGGAACAGATTGAGCCTGACTTGGTTGGATTTGCCTTTGTTGTCCTTGCACGACATACACCGGACGATTATCTACCATCACTTTATTATAAAAGTGAGCCTAAACAAACGACCTCGATAATTGGATTGGGAGGGCACTGAAAAAAGGAGAAAAGAGACTGAATCCAAAAGAAGTTGATAAAGATCAGAGGCGACGGGGCCGGAATTATGTTGTGATACCCTAGCCCAGCTGTCTTTGATAACCTTTCTCGGCAGGCGGCAACCGAAAGAGGACAACACTTCTTTGACCAAATTTAGATTCGGCTAATCATTCCGGCCGTAATTCCGGAAAACCCAAAACGCCACGTGAATTTCGAATTTATTTTTTATTAACTACTTATTATTTGGGCTAAGTGAGCTTAGTTCTGAAATATTTTAAAATGGCAGACAGCAATTATTGGGGAAACGGGGGATTCTAAAATATTAAAAACAAACGGCTTTTATAGTTATTATTGTGTTTTTGCTAGGTTAGTTATTATGAATAGATTTACTCCACCAAGTTAAAATATATAATATTTGTGAAGAAGCTATGGCCATCATATTATTAGTACTATTTATTCATATCCGGAGTAATGATTTCAAAACTGCATGAAGTAGTCATTTAATACTAGTTTATGCTTTATGTACATATTTTGTTAGTAATAATCTACACTTGAACCTTGAATTCATGGGAATCCACAAGTTTTCCAAAATTCATCTCCAATGACATCAACATGAGCTTCCTTAATCCTTCGTTTCCCTCGCTCCCGAACTGCTGTTATTATTGTACCTTTTCGATACATCTCATCTTCGCAATTGTAATTAATACTAAATTGGCTAAATAGAAGCTCATTTTTATCCGACGAGTTAGTACCCTATTGTGTGAGTAGATCTCCACGCTTGCTATTCAGATAGTACAGACCTTTAAAGTCTGTTCCGCCTCGTGTTCAGACATCCCACCGCGCAATACCAATGTCCAATATGACGTATTATACAGATTATTAATATGACCTGTGACAAAGATGTCAGTTCAGCGTTCATTGCAATTGATATGCATACAGTCTGCTTGCCGCCAACTTAGATAGTCTCGAATCTCTCCTATTGTTGGATATATAACTGTTCGCGCATCAAATGTCGGTAAAAGCCAACCTTTCAACGGTTCTGTGAAAAACTGTGGCCATCTAAATATATACTGTGCTGTGAAAGTTGCTGCAAAAGTTGATACAAGCTTCCTAATTATATTAAGAAAAAACCATAAAAAGGTCTTCCACTTACGCTTGTCTTCGCTCAAATAAAGCGCAATCACGCTTCAACACAAAACTGTATTCATCACTCTGACCATATGCGCACAACGTTTCCGGAAACTGTTCTACTATCGATTTCGCTGTAACATTCATCAAGTCCAAAGCGCGTCGGTCATTTGGCTTCGCAAAATCATATTCTTTAGAAATCTTGTGAAACCCTCGACCATCGACTCGAATCACAATGTATGTATTTGGTAATATTGACAAGTCTTGCTCGTAATTACGAACATACTCGAATCTGGCACGTCAGATTCTTCTTAATTACAGTCAACCTTTCCTACCTTGACTTTGCCATTCCGAATCAAAAATACGACAACAAAATGATAGCAAATAAACCTCTATTTTAGCTGATAAGGTCGAATTTTATCTACCATGCGATGCTTTCACAAAATCCTCGATCTGACAATTGAGCCGCACATTCTAACTCCCAATAAACAGCGCTTATTATTTTGGTAACAAACATACAACGTCGACCGCTTGTAAACTCCGTACTCAATGCTCCACGACTACGATGACCAGCAAAAAACTTTCTTGCTTTCGCGTTCGAGACAAATTTTAGATACCAAACCGCACTCAATATAAACCATGGGTCGTCGCGGAAGAAATGATGTAAAGTATCATTGGACTAAGATATGCGCATAACTGACGTAATAGCACCCTCGATCTCGAGAGTCAGGAGGGTGGAGGGAAATTGAAAAGACGTAAGATGGTGTGTTGTGTTTAAGCTCGCACTAACAGCAACAGAAATGCTATGTTCGAGATGTACTACAAAGAACAAAAGATTGTTCCTGAAGACGAATGGATTGCATTTTTTAATTCTTGCAAGGCTACTCTGCCAGTCACTTTTCGTATCACTGGATCTTCGCAACATGCAAAGCATATTAGAGACTCGCTGACGTCTGAATACGTTCCGTTTCTGAAGAACATTGTATGGGATGGTGAAGAAGTTGAGGCGCCCACCCCACTTCCATGGTATCCAGATGAGCTTGCGTGGCAAATTCGGGTTGGCAAAACTGTCATTCGCAAAAGCAAGCCGTTCGCACGATTTCAAAAGTTCTTGGTTACAGAGACTGATGTTGTATGTTTTCTGTCACATTTGTGCATTGTCCAGTTCGTTGACATTTCTAGGGCAACATTTCTCGTCAGGAAGCAGTTTCGATGATCCCGCCGTTGCTTTTGGACGTGCAACCTCATCACGCAGTCATAGACCTTTGTGCTGCTCCAGGTTCAAAGACTGCGCAACTTATTGAAGCTGTCCATGCTATCCCCGAACCTACCGGTCTTGTCGTTGCGAATGACTCTGATCATAAGCGTAGCCATATGCTAATTCACCAGGTCAAACGTCTTAATTCTCCCAACCTCATTGTTACGAACCACGACGCCCAATTGTTTCCCCGCATTAGATTGCCAGCGGACCAGGACGTGACATATCTTCGTTACGATAGAGTGCTTTGTGACGTCCCTTGTTCTGGTGACGGCACTATGAGAAAGAATATTAATGTATGGCGTGACTGGACACTGCACAATGGACTCTCGCTTCACCAAGTGCAAATCAATATACTGACTCGTGGTCTCCATCTGTTGAAGCCAGGTGGTAAACTGGTTTACTCTACTTGCTCTCTTAATCCTATTGAAAACGAGGCTGTTATTGGTCAGGTCGTCCGTGCGTGGGGCGGCAAGGTTACTATTGTCGACTGCCGAGAGCGTCTTCCGAACTTGATTCGCCGTCCAGGCATGACCGACTGGAAAGTCATGGCTAAAGACAAGACCTGGTGCACTAAAGAGACTCGAGGCAAAGTACCCATTAGTTGTTTCCCTCAAGGCGATGAAGTCGAGCTTGGTGTCGATAGATGCATGAGGGTGTATCCCCATGATCAGGACACTGGTGCGTTCTTCATCGCCGTGCTCGAAAAGACGGCCGATGCAACCGAAGTTTCGCTGAAGCGTGCTGCTGAAGAAAATGTGGAAAACGAAGCGAATAAGCGGACAAAGACGTCAACAGATGCTTCTGAAGTTACTGAAGATGCTACAGTTGCTGATGCCAAACCAGAACAGCCGGTTCTTGAGAAGAAGAAACGTTTGCCTCGAGACGCAAATGAGGAACCATTTAAGTTTCTACCCCCAGATCATCCAGCTATCGAGAACTGCTGGAAGTTCTATTCAGTATCCAGCGACTTTCCACGCAACTCTTTACTGGTACGAAATGCTACCGGCGATCCAGTGCGCACGATCTATTACGTTCATCCTCGTCTGCAGCCAATTATTTCATTGAATGATACTAAACTTAAGTTTATTCACGCTGGTATTAAGCTCTTTGCCTACCAGAAGACTCTCGAAGGTTCATGCCCATGGAGAGTGCAATCTGAAGGAATGTCGGTGCTTTACTCCCACGTCGCACATGATCTTAACGCGCCAGAAGCGGACCACGTCCGTGTAGTCCGATGTGGACTGGAGACACTCAAGATACTCTGCCGCGTTGTATTCCCAAAGTTTAACGAGTTCCAGGACAAAGGCTTCTTAGATCAGATTCTCAAAGTTAACGAGGGCTGTGTGTTTTTGGAAGTCCACGAAGGTCAGGATACGCCAATCGTGTTCCCACTTTGGCGTGGTCGTGCATCTGTCAACTTGATGCTACCAAAGCAAGACACAGCCGAACTACTGCTACGCGTGTTCAAAGACGACAATGTCGAGGTCGGGGCTACAAACTCCAACGAGACGCCTGCAACGACTGAGGCGGAGTCTGAACTTAAGCCAGAGACTGAGACTGAGATCGAGGCCGAGCTAAAGCTCGACACTTAAGCCTTGGCCGAAGCGCCTGCTACAAGCATCGAAGTTCCTTCTCCTGCAGAAGCTACTAAAGTTGCCGCAGAGTAGACGATTACCAATTGTTCATGTGATTTCCGATGATACAAAATTTTCTGTGATTTGTCGTTCGTTCAAATGTGATTGTATGTACGATAGGCGCCTTAAGTGAAAAGAACATTTAATTGCATAAAAATCTATTCCAAATCCAGTACAACCCAGTTTTACGCTGACCGTCCCTGCTTTGCCGCCGCGTTGAAGTTCGCTGTCAGCTGTTTCGTATCAGCACCAAGTCTCTCACAAAAAAATGAATTCAACCAGACGTACCTCTTCAGCAACTTTTGAATTCAATTTTGGCTGAGCAATCTGTGGACCAGCGACCTTAAGAAATAAACCGAAACCGATCAAAGAAGCCCAAACACCAAAGAAGTTCGTTCGCCAGTTCTTGGGATTTGGCCACCACCCGCCTTATAAGTCGTTAATCCAAATCCTCATTTCAATAATAAGCAGATAGCTATATATACCAGTGGGAGCCCAGACGTGCTAGAATTCATTAGCATATGCAAATTAATCTGGCACAGATAACCTTACCTTGGGGAAAGGATACCGTTTTCCTCCACTCTAAACACATACTATCAGTACCGCCATTTAAATCAAAAACTTTTCCTACCATTTATATAATCTGTAAAGTTAACAGGATTTAAATTGTGTTGAAATTGTATACCGCTCGTGAAGTCCAGTTACAATTTTAGGACAAATATGATTGGGCGACCATGAATTAAGACTAAACCGTAGCACGTGACATAATAGGGTGACTGATTCTGTCATTAGTGTACTTATTTTCTCACTTGACCAATCCAAGTCACGTGTTTGCATTTTCTCGTAGTAAGACGGGACATTACTATGTAGTAGACGGCACTCATCCATATGTAACTGCGGCATCTGAAAAATCAAAACAATTTTTTTTTGTTTGCAAGGTGCTAGTACAATTTTGCTGACGTGTTCGCCAGCTTGTATATATTAAGTTTTGATTTGTGGTGATGCGCATAAACCGTTTAATCTGCACCGATTTGACTGTTCAGTTGATTTTAGCTAGTGCCCGATGCCAAAATGGTATAGTTATTTAACAACAACATCACGTTTTCTTGATTGACGGTATAGTAGC
Organism: Lipomyces arxii; assembly: GCF_038497795.1. Classification (NCBI taxonomy): domain Eukaryota; kingdom Fungi; phylum Ascomycota; class Lipomycetes; order Lipomycetales; family Lipomycetaceae; genus Lipomyces; species Lipomyces arxii. The sequence continues at coordinate 25,330 of NW_027117719.1, forward strand.
TAGAAGAGAACTACAAGTTTGTTCCGCTGGTACAGAAATGCTGCTAACTGAGAGACTGGGAAAGTCGTCTTTAACTCAGATGCGGAGACTGTACCACGATAGAGCTGGTCAACAATCGTCGTCCAAAGTAAAAGAATCCAACACAACCGCAGAGGACATTGAACAGAAAATTAACTCATACGCTGCACTTCGAAATTTGAGTGATCATGAAAAGTTTGAATTAAAACAGCGAATAGCTTCTGTAACTCAACGAAACCGAAAGTCGAAGCCTAATAGTGATTTAAGCACTCAAGAATCATAGAAGTAAGTGTATTGAATCCCGTAATGTCTATAGACCGAAAATGTCAAAGTCAAGCTTGAGTATTCATTACGCATGGGCAGACGACGCGCCTTTATACTTAAGCTACTGCAAACAGTGATAGTGTGCTGTCTTATTTTGATCAACCCGTACACATTGTTGTCAACGCCTGGCTGTTAAGTCAACATACAGATTTCTACTGTATACTTTCTTATTATATAGTTCAATCGTAAAAGGCAGCCAAAAAACCCGATACGTTTTTCTACGGACTCAACCTTAAGGTTTGTACCGTGAGGTAGAGACCCTTCGCAATTTGGCATTCTCTTTTGGGTTAGGGTATATAATTTGTGCAATTCTACATTTTGTAGCTCATAGATAAATTATCGTTCTTACAACATTGATTAGTTCAAGCCAAATGCCGTTCAGTTCAAGTAGTTTTTCGATTACAATACGCAAAGGGCTTCACACATCTGCTCGACTTTTTGCCCAAGAAGTTGGCTTATCTGTCACGAAGAAGCAACAGTTTGATGCAGAAGAGATCGTTAAGTCGACTAAGCTTGTTGCTCTTCATGCACGTATAAGTCTTTCGAAAAAATTTCCGTTGACTACACTTGCTCGTGCGCTAAATGGCAGGACTTCGCCTCTTGCTACGAAGTTTTTGGACAATGGTGGGCTGGAACAGTTTGGAAAAGCATATTTGGACGCAGTAGTTAGCGAAATAATTATGTTCACTTACGTTCGCTTACCGCTTTCCGTTGTACGCGAAGCGGTGTGGGCTTATATTGGTGACGATGCACTTTCTGACATTGGAAATAACTGGGGCGTGCAGCGTGAGACGCCAAGTACCAGTAAAAAGAGTCCATATCATGGGATCAAGCAGACAGAGTTACCAGGTGCATACGGTATTTTAAAATATTCTCATCAAGTGATTCGAAGGGTAAACGGGTTGTCAGAGTATGCTGACGTTGATGGTGCGGTATACCAGCGATATAGTGAAGCTATGAGTGGCTTTGTGCGGTCCGTGGTCGCTGGCGTGTATTTGCATGACGGTGAACCCGCAGCACGCAAGTTTGTACATGATCACATTCTTTCAAGAAAGGTTGACGTTTCGTCTTTATTTAAGATTGACCAGCCCACCCGAGAGCTTTCTCGTTTATGCGAGCGTGAGAAACTCCAACCCCCGGTTTCCCGAATGATTGCTGAGTCTGGTCGACTGTCGCGCTCTCCAGTGTTTGTAGTCGGTGTATACTCTGGCTCTAACGTTTTGGGATCAGGCGAAGGTGGCAGCATCAAAGAAGCGGAAATAAAGGCTGCAATCAATGCATTAAAGGGGTGGTATCTGTATTCACCTCCTGTCTCTAGACTGCCAAGTGAAGTGGTTGCAGGAAGCAGCGTTGATGAGTCGTCTCTGTATGTCGATCCTGGCGAGATCATTGTTTAAAGGCCAAAATAGATGAATCATGTTGCATTATGGCATACATTCCATGATTGGACTTGGATGGCATGTTCTTGTACGATTATTAAACGAGTTTGGAAAGAAAAAGCAAAACAATTAAGAATTAACCGAGGAACTACTGTCTGTACCACTTCTAAGATCAATCTCTGCATCAGGCTGGTTGCCGGCTGGTAACTCCATTGGGTTACAGATCACCCAATCAACCTCCATCCTGTCGAAAAACTTTGACCCTCGCTTTTGTGTACCCTTAAACCCGTCCATATCTTCCCATGCAACTCTAAACGTTCCACCAGTGTCATGACTGCCTTCAAAAAAGACATTGAACCAGACGTATGCTGTTGATCTCAAAAATGACAGACTTGCAGGCCCATAAAACTTTTTGTCGATAATGATGTTGACGTCCGCCGTGACATGAATGTCCCCTTTGGGACGCAATGTTACTTCTGTCCCTGTCATATTTTTTGTAGGATGTCGCGAGGGGTCATGATATCTTTGATACTGTATCGACTTGTGTGTTCCTGTCCTGTGCAGTTGCGGGTCATAATTACCCTTGCCATTTCCTCCTTCCGTCTCATTGTCAAGACTTTCTTCGCTGGCGTTCTGCCACTTATCTGATTCTTCTGCAACTGTACCTATGATTTCATGCTCGCCTACGTGATCATCATGCGTGAATACGTAAATAGGAACAACTTTCCGCCCATGCTCTTTGAATCCACAGCACCGGACTTCGAGACCAGGCACAGGATTTAGTATCCGGACTTCGGTCACCACAACGGGAATTTCCCTGTATTCGCGGTTCGGATCCTTTGCCCAGTTCTCAAAATACCGCAGGTACCTTCGTTGTGACAGAATTGAAATGCCTTCACCAAACCCGGGCCGCATGCGCCTGGCCGTGAAACTTGCTAGAGCGCTCTGTGCTGTCCAGCGAAAGTACGCAATAAGATATGCACAATACATCATCCCAGACCGGCCTTTTCCGGCCTTGCAATGCAAAATAGCTACGTTTTCAGGATTCTGTGACAAGAACTTGTGCATCGAAGCTATGACGACCGGGATCATTGCAAATGGCGGAGGAATGTGATCTGGAAACGGGAAATGAGTTACTGCAAGCAATGTCAGGCACTCAAATTCTTTAAAAACAACAAACAGCATAATTAACCTCTGTTAAACACATCAGCATCATCATATCCAGCGCCTTCTGATCTAAACTCCCAAATATGCCAGTGGTTTCCATGCCGTAGATTCAGCAGCTTCAGCAGATCATTCAAAGAGTTGCGGAACATGACTCTCGGAAACTCATTTGTAGGCATAGAACACACTAGGATATTTTTTTCCATATATGCAAGATCAAGATATGTACCTGTGACTGGGTCGTAGTGTCGTAAACGCGGAGACGCGATGGCTGCACGCAAAAACTCAGTCATTCTTTGATGCAGAAAGGTTCCACTCGATTAGCTGTCCGAGACCAAGGTTCATTCAAATAAACTTGTTAAATACTTTATAATGCAAATGCAGTTTTCGTGTTTTGAGTAGACGCGCAAGTTACAGAAATTGGGTGGGTTGTAAATGCATACAAACAGTTTGAGTGAAAGGAATGGCCGCACGTACGAAATAGGTATAGATCCACCCCACCAATCCAGCTAGCTACCACTCAACAGTTATCTCCTATTTTTACATTTTTTTAAAAGACCAGAATGCAATTCTAAATTCCAAAAACCTTTTAATGTATGAAAGAGAAGATTGTGTACGACACACATATGGTGGTGCATTTGCATGAGCATTCAAGCCGCAATCCGGGTAACACTCTAAAACTCCCAACCAAAAAATATTTTTTCATAGTGAGAGAATTTGATACGATACTTTTAACAGTATATTCTTACGACAATGCCGGCCTCTACAGTTACCAAAGGCAAAGACAAGAAGGTCAAGAGCTTGGAGACTTCCAAGACCAAGACCAGTATTAAAAGTGCTGAGAAAGCTGCAAAGCCTCAGATTAAAAAAAGCAGGACGAAGACTTCTAAGGCATCAGCTGAAAAACCTGTGAGCGAAGAGGAAGTCGTGAGCATTTCTTCCAACGATAAACTTTCTTTAGAACAGACGGAAAAAGCTATCATTGCATTGTTGAAATACTTAGAGAAGAAAACTGGGGAAGAAGAAGCTGCGTCTTTGAAAGATAGCAGCAAGAAGCGCAAATTAAACTTGCTCTCGGATGATCCTTCTGATCCGAAGCAATTAGAAAAACAGGCGTTGTATCTTGTTGTGGGCGCCAAGAAATTTTTTTCAGACAAGTTGGTTATGAAGCCAAAGCGGATGTATGAGGTTTTGAATTATTTCGTGATATTGAAATTAACCTGCATTAGTACTATCCCCCATCCGATCTATAGTGAGGAACAGACCTCAATTTGCTTGTTCACTAAGGATCCTCAACGTCTATACAAGGATGTACTTCTCAACGACGACAACTCTCTTGTTAAGGATAGTATTTCTCGGATAGTTGGTGTGTCAAAGCTGAAAACGAAGTTTAAGACATACGAGGCTCGTCGTCAGCTCAGAGATGAGCATGACTTATTTCTGGCCGATGACCGTGTTATTACTCTTATGCCAGGTCTATTAGGAAAGTCGTTCATTGGAGGCAAGAAGCTTCCTATTGCTATTAGTCTGCTTTCAGCTTCTGCTTCCGCGGGCAATAAAACTGCTCAAACTCCTTCTCAAAAGAAACGAAAGTCTGATATTAAACCAGAAGAGGCAATTGCAAGAGAACAAGCTGCAATTTCTACAAAGCGCGTTGCATCAGAGATCAAGCGTACACTTAATTCTGCGATGGTCGTACTTCCAGCAGGTAACTCGACGGCAGTCAAGTTCGGGTATTCCACATTCACCGTCGACGACCTTGTTGAGAACATCAACGTTATTGTCGAGGGATTGACAAAGAACATTGTGAAGGGAGGATGGAGTGGAATTCGCTCTTTGCATTTAAAAACGCAAGACAGTATCAGCTTGCCTATTTATTTGACTGGCGAGTTGTAGGAAATCCAACTGAAAATAAGATTGCAATTGTACGATAGACGTGTGTGAAAAGGGGTTGTGTAGACTTCACTTTTTGTTTATGATTAGTTAGCATATATTTATTCAATCTTAACGTAAAGTGGAGCTTCGAGACTTTGTCCAAGCCCAATAAAATAATAGGGTTAGGGTATGAATGAATAAAAATTTGAATGCGACCAAGATTTCATTCTTCAGACTTTGGTATCATTTTTTCTTTCCATTGAGTGCAGTTGCCGCTAAATTCTGATTTTTCTAAGAGACGCGTGATACGCAAGCTTCATTTCAGATTCTCGTTTTTCTGAGGAGGAACGAGGTCGTGTCTTGAGATCAGGAGAAATGGACGCTGGTCAGCTGTGCTTAGTGGGGATACACACAGTTCCATTGCTGAAAGCAATTTTGCGATTCTAGAAATAGAATTATTTCTGTTATGGTGGTTATGGTACCTAGATTAATGTCCTGTGCTTGCGTTGGATAGAAATAATTGTGTTTCTGTCGCCTGGAAGCAGGACAACATTCATACGTAAAAAATGTAGTCATAGTTTCACTAGAACCTCTTGAAGTGTAATGATAGGAGTGCTCAATTTAGTAAAATATCAAATGATAGATCAAAAGAAGTTTGTCCCGACCCTGGCACAGCTGAGATAGAATTGATTCCAGATCATCATTCTTCAATATTGATAAAAGACATCTGGCCGAAAATGCCACATGAATTGAGTGAAGCAGAATGACAGAGTCATAAAGAATCAAAACTGCAAATCTGGAAGGTAAATCATAAAGTCTATTAGTATTACATAACGTTTGTCCACCAGATTAGTGGCGCATAACAAACGCCTGTTGGTTAAAGAATACGCAATATGCCTGACGTCCAGAATCCGGAATATGGCACACGATCACTTATCAATTTACGTCAGACACTGTCATGTCATCGTTCTTCTTCATAAATCCAAAGAAACCGCTTTAAGTCATTTATTTCACAGTACTCAACCAGTTCAAACCAGGTCACTTTGAGAACTGACTGAGTTTTAAAATAATCAAATCAAGTTAATGACTGCTTGAATGCGATAAAGTCACCATAAACTAAATAAATCGCACGCAATTGATTGAAATTAGAACCATGTCGATTGTCGCCACCGTATACATGCTGCCTAAGTTACGTGCGGTGTCGAACAATAAAGCAGCAATATACGACATAACATACAGTATGTCGCAGCAGCCGCCCACTCTATAGCTAGAAAGTCGAATACTCCGGGTAAGTTTACCCTTGCCTCCTGAATTTACACTTTTGAGCCGGTTCAAAAATTCCTGGTTCAGTTTAGAGCGATAGTGGCCGCTATCGAGGCAAATACATCGTGGCCGGCATGCGCCGAGTCAGCTTTGAACCACTTGTACTTGCTTCTTTGCCTGCCCCTGCCCAGTTCGTTGAAACAGCTTTCTTTCTTTCCAACTACGTCTAATAGCATCCCACTCCAGTCTCTCAATCGGCCAGTTTGCATCTCTGCATCTCTGCGACCATCAGTAGACTGGGACTTGTGTTTTTCCATTTATTTTTTTGCCTCACTTTATCTTCGCCGCATAAAAGTTATTTTACAATTTTATAATTTCAGCAATGTCCCCACCATCACGTTCAATATATAGGAAATTGAGCGACAAATTCATTCTGTCGACGACTTCAAATGCTAGAACGTACTTCACTTCATCATGGCCAGTATCTTCTGTGAATGTGGCACGTTTCGACTTCTTGAAGCGTCGCGTGCGGATACGGTCAAACATATCTGCCCCTCTAGGAGTAGTGCTATTATTTCCATTAGTTGCTCTATTTTTACTGATCCAACTGACCGGTGGACCTTCATCATCTTCTGGCTTATTTGGAAAGTCGAACCCACCGCATCTTCCACCAATAAGGTATATTTGAGTTGAATGCTGCACACACATGGGATCTAATTTGAACTAGAGCATTAAACGAAACCATTGATAAACCTTTTATTTACGGGTGTCAGGAACCGGATGTTTCAGGATCTCGTGCGAACGCTGTTCTCGTGATTCTTGCGCGAAATAAAGAATTAGAAGGTGTCGTTGATTCTATGAAGTCTATTGAGCGGCACTTTAATCGCTGGTACCACTATCCCTATCTTTTCCTGAACGACGATACTTTCAATTCGACCTTTCGGGAAGAAGTTCAGAACCACACTGACTCGTTGGTCGAGTTTGGCGTTATTGAGAAAGAATTATGGGATTTTCCAGAATGGGCTGACGAAGAAGAAATTTCAGAAGGCATTGCGCAGCAAGGAGACAGAGCCATTATGTATGGTGGAATGAGATCTTATCATCACATGTGTCGCTTTTATTCCGGCAGATTTTATAAGCATCCAATGCTTGCAAAGTACGATTGGTACTGGCGGGTGGAGCCGGATGTCAAGTACTTTTGCGACATTACGTACGATCCATTCGTATATATGGAGGAACAAGGCAAGGTCTACGGTTTCACTATTGTAATTAAAGAACTTGTGGACACAGTTCCCAACCTTTTCCGATATGCATCAGGTTTTAAACGGTCGCGAAATATCACTCAAACCGGCATGTGGAACATGTTTTTGAAAAAAGACGTTCAGAAAGAAGCAAAAGCTGTAAAAACTTCAAGCATTGATGACTATCGGCTACCGGAACCGAGCTTCATTGACCCAGAAGCGATGAATGGAGAAAAGTACAATCTTTGCCATTTTTGGAGTAATTTTGAGATTGCCAAGCTTGACTTCTTCCGGAGTAAAGAATATGAAGATTTTTTTGACACTCTAGACCGAAGTGGTGGTTTCTGGAACGAACGAGTAAGTTTACAGATTATTCCTTGAAGAGTTTTACTAACATCGTTCAGTGGGGTGATGCTCCAGTTCATTCATTGGCAGCGGGAATTTTCCTTGAGCCGTCTCAGGTGCATTACTTCCGTGACATTGGCTATCGTCATACTACCATTCAACATTGCCCCGGAAACGCACCTCGGAAACAGCTGCCGCGGACTCCATATATAAGAAATCCAAAGAGCAAAAAAGATTTGGAGGAAGACAGATATTGGGATCATTGGGACATTGAGCGCGAAAACGGTTCCGGATGCAGATGTAGATGTGATACAGATATTACAGATGTCGAAGGCAAGGAGGGTTCATGCTTACCTTACTGGGTTGATGCGATTGGTGGATGGACGTCGTAAGTAATTGCACGATGGCATTTACTGCGCTTAATAAAATATTGTACACTTTTGTTTGTTTGTAAATCTAGTGTGATGCTGCGTCTGCAGCTGATCTGAATAATAGAAGATTATTGATGAATTGTCAATTAATGACGAACATGATTTTTAATACTGGAGAGGGGGCTTATTATGTTGTGATGCGTCTTATGTCTCACTCCTTTTGTTTTTGAGAGAGTTAACTTAAAACCAAAGTTAGAGCCAGCCGGTAGCTGTCAATAGATACGAAACTGTCAGGTAAGACATCTGACCCCTGAACCTTATAATTTTTGGTATTTTAACACCTGTGAGCACCCCTGCGTACAGCGGACGGAAGTACAAAATGAGACTCGCGGCTCTCATTTGACTAAATCTTTGGGAAAATCTGCACAAAAAAACTTGTGTATGCAATTAATTAAATATTTTGATTGGCTCGTTCACGTTGGCTGGCCTAGCGCAACGGTTAAAGAAGACGCGTTGTAGCAAACCGAACGAATCTCGTGAGAGCACAAAATACCAAGACGATGTGGGCATCGTTTTGATGATATTCGATGCCTTGAAAGCCTGAATTTTCAACCCTGAGAGTACATCCGAAAGGGACTTACTTTGTTTACAGGGTCTTCACGATTGTGTGTCACACGGCTTCTTGTAAGTGCTATTAATGATTTCAACGAACGATATTTGTATAATCAGTTATATTTGCCTATGTGCAAGTTTTTTGACGCACTGATCTTCCTGTTTCCTTGTTGGTCTCGCCATGATCTTTTGTATTCTGAGGCACATTCTTCAGGGGTCAAGGACGTTTAGGTTATTAACCCGGGTAACTGATTTGTGTTGACGACTTTCAAGTAAATTTGAGTATATCTCCAAATTGTGGCACTAAGACAAATTGGCTTTAACAAAATTATCAACCACTGACCAGTTAACAGTGAAATAAAAGCATTATAATCTATGAATTTGCTGCACCGACAGTGCCGCTATATGGCAAGGCGGCACCAGCATTGAGAACTGTTGGTGTCGTGGTATGTAGTAGAATTAATTATAATACAAAGGGTGCATATACACACATAAATTCTAACCCCCTATACAAGTCCGAATCTACCTAGAGCCCGGGATCTAGTCTCGATACAGCGTTCGTTAAATGCAAAATTCAATCGTGCCAAATTGTCCCACATCGTCTCAACCTGTTTCGCTTCGTCAAGGTCATTCAAAACTTTGTATCTCGCGGCTATAACCCTGTTCACAAACGACCGATCATAGTTTGCAAGACGGTTTTGATTTGTACCCGTCAACTCATCAAATTCCGTGCACGTTTGTATGAATGTATTGTAAAATACTTTGTAATGTGATCTGACTGACTTCGGATCCTTTGCGCGGACTGCGGCAAGACAAATGAAACCATCAAATCTATAGTCCATCGGAATCTGGTCTTTGAGCTTGCGGCCCTCATTTGCGATACTGAACATCTCCACAATCTGTTTGTAAGGCACCCCTCGATTTAGTCCGTAACTCTGCATTAATGCTGTGAAAATAAATGGTGGAACCGCGGTTTTTGGATAGCTATTATCCAGTGTCAAATCAATCTTGGGTGCGTTTCTAATCAAACTCTCGGCAAATCTTAAATAACCTGATCCCCGATACTTCTTCTGCGACAAGAGCAACATTAACATGGCCACATAAGACGGAGAAACACCATCTTGAACCATCTCACTATAGGTCTTTCCAACTTTCCAGAACTCTTTCGACCTCAAGTATGCGTTCATCAGCGCGGTGTAGTGGAACACTGTCTTCTTCACATTCAGAAATTGAAGCTGGTTGAACACGTCCTCAGCAGCAGAAACTTGATCGATGTTACCAAGATAGTGAATCATAACACCGTACGCGACTTCGTTCATTGGAACCGAAAGCTCTCCCATCGAACTGATCATCTCTCTGATGCCGGTCGCATTTTGCATATCTGCAAATCCCGCCAACAAGGTAGCAAACAAACGCATGTTTGGAACTATATCGAGCTCACGCATGCGATTAAAAATGTCTACTGCAACGTCACCTACGGATGCCTTCCTACTGCGGACGTGGGCTAGCGCCAACGTATTGAACGCAGCCGCGTCAGGACGAATATCGAGCTTGTGAAAAAGATTGAACATAATTTCCACTTTCTCGGGTTCGCCTCTTTGAGCGAATCTGTTCATCAATGTTGTGATGTGGGCTTTGCCTGGAATAATCTGAGCGGCAGCGAGTCGCCTAAAAACTTCAAACATTGAACTGACGTCGTTTCTATTTGAATATGCAGACATCAGCAAGTTGTAGATGACTGCATCCGGCTCCAGTCTGTATTTGTCGAGATTGTCGAACAGTTCAATAGCACCCAGGTTGTCGCCGACTCGAATCCGAGCCCACATGACCGTGGCTATGACTTCTTTTGTAACATCGATATTTCGAGAGCCCATCTCTTCCAGTAGACTATCTACAATTTTGACTTCGCCAATTCCACCTAAGGTATGCATTGTAATGTTGTAATGAAATGCTGTAGCAAGACCTTGTTCTACAGTTCGATCGAATAGCAGCTGCATGTCATCGAACTGCTCCAAAGCTGCCAGAGTCTCTAGTTTGGCTCCAATGAGTGGGTTATCGCTAGAACTGCTTGGAAATTTGAGTTCGTACTCTGCAATCAAATCCTGCGCTTCCATCGCCAAGTTATTGCGACATAGCATTCGTGTAACAGCAGTTAAGTCGCGGTAACTATATTGATGAAGATGCATATTCCAAAACACGTCTTTTGCAACATTTGCCGCGTCTAACTCGCCAAGAATCTGAATTGCAACTCGAGCAATTTTGTTGCCAAATAAAGGATTGAAATTTACCAATCGACCAATTGCATCGGCGTGATGACTGCACCGTAAAAAAAGTTGTCGAATCGTATTTTTGGTTTTCGCAGATACATCTGTAAAGTTCGGGTCCTGATTAGCTGTCATAAGACACCACATTACAAAGATGTCGTCATGCTCTTGCCGACGAATGTGAAACTGCTCCAAAATATGCCATTGAGTATCCATTTCGTTTGGAAATCTTATTGCGCATTCCAAAAAGGATTTATCGACACTCTCACTAGAATTGAGCTGCACAAGTGCCCAAAGGCGGTACCGATAGTCTAACTCGGTAAGCTGATCTTCAGGCACGTCATTCACCATCAACACCAAACGCTGCCAGTCGGTAGCATTTGCGCTTGCTCTAAAGTAATTGAAAACGAGTAACCGATCAAATAAAAGTTGTGTTCTTGTTGCAGTAAACTTGATGCAAAGGTTCCATAGTTGAAACGCGACATCGGTCAGTTTGACATTGTATGCAGCTGATATTCTCATCAGATTTCTTAATTGTGTTCCAGGATCATCTGGAATTTTACTGTATGATATGGGTGTATTATCTGAGTCTGCAACCTCAAATGTGCCTATTCGGGGTTGAGATGCTGAATTTGTCCAAGCTTTTCTTGGATGAACTGGATTTTCCCAAAAGGTTTTGTCTGCAATTTGACTTGGTATGCGAAGTGGTACGACCACTGGATCTAAAATACTTTAGCACCATCTATGGTAGTTGTCCGCAGTCACGACAAACCTTTTTCTTTTGACGCTCGATGAGTTTGTGAAAAGTGTCGCCGTCGAGCGCGCAATCCGAACATGTACCGTTCTGAAGAACTTTTTATGTAGCCTGCTGATTTTGCCAAAAACACAATTGTCCTCTCCGGATATAACACCGATATTAATGTTGGTATGCTACTAGGTTGTCGAGACCTCCGGGCCAGCCCGTAAGAGTGACTTGGTGAAGTTGCAAGAGACCACAACAGGAGCTCTTCATGCGTCGCTCGGATTGCCCTGCTGACATCCAGCAACAGCATATGCCGTGTTGTCATATATCCATATACCTTCTCCGACGTTATAAACAGACGCCAGTCATGTGTTGTGATGTTGTTTGTTAAATTCGCTAGATCATGCGTTCCTCTCCCGGACTCGTTTCGTTAACTTTTTTTCTCCCTCGGGAATTTTTATAGTTTGACGATCTTGAGCTTAATCTGAGAACTGTTGTCACAATCATCAATATCATTTGCCCGATGAGTTCTTTAAAAAACAAATCAATTAGTACAACTTGGTCGAATAGTGTTTACGTCAAGAATTATACAGTATATACGATCAATATACAGTTAGAGTAAATCGTAAGACAGTGAGCGTACTTTAAAGACAAAACAAATAGACTTTCACCATCTTAGTCATATTAAGTTTAGAGAAACTTCCAATGCTGATGTTATTATTATTCGTCTTCGTTAAAAATCAGGCTCTTTTTGTCCGCAACTGTCTTAGCAGTCTAATTAAATTTCCAGTCAAGGCCTTAACGAGTAGAGATCTGATTTTACACAGCATGGGGCCTTTAGCGTTTAAACATCCTCGCCGAGGGTTTAAAATTCCGCAAGCCATGCCTGATGGTGTGCACAAGAGAAAACGTGAGTAATCTTCCGTCAAACGTGACTCTATTCAAAAGTTTGACTAACATTGCATAACAGTTGAGAAGATCAAGAAGAATTTATCACATAATGCAGATGTAAAAAGGTCATATAGAAAAACTCTTCGAAAGATGGGATACGAGGTGCCACCTCCACCATCGGCAGTTGAAAGGCTAGGTGGTGGCGACAAGTCCACTACAAGCGTGACTGAAAGTACTGAAGGTGAAACTGTCGCTAATGAACCAGAAACCGGAGATCAAGCTGTGTGTAGTGTTTTTGTTACGTCTTACTATGAAATTAATATGTAATAGTACAATAGGCGGAGGAAACCCAAAGTATCCAGATTTAACAAGGCAGAAGGCCTAGCTGCAGCTGCTCGAACTCGAAAGGAAGAAGCACAGAAAGAGTTTGAACGTCGGGAAAAGGAGCGAAAACAGAAGCTTGAACTACGTGACCAGCAGAAGAAAAAGATGATGACTTACACAAAGTCAGGGCAGCCGAAGATGGGCGCACGTATTGACATACTGCTGGACAAGATTAAGAGAAACGAAGTTTAGTTGTGTGCTTGTTGGATCACTTTGTTTATAGGGAATCAAGTTGATATAGGAGATGTTTGCATGTCTGGCGTCACCCGGGTTGAGCTTAAAAGTTGAGTTGTGTGTAATTGGTATGGCCATCAATATTAAATACTCTTTTTGAGTTACGAATGTGCATTGTCACTCATTAGAAATTGTTAGGATCTTGTTTTTGCAAATTTCGCGAGAGTGCGAAACTCGAAAATGACCTCAGCGGATTAGGGTTCTTTTAAGTTTGACGATTCATACTCAGTTATACGCCGACTATCTGCGAAATCAGGACCGGACTGATATCACGGTCACTTGAGAGTCTGAAACTTGAAAGGCAATCAATCAAAGCTACTTCGTACAATTTCGTGGAGTAGTCTCAATTTACACGTTGCAATTACGTTGTCTACTTCGATTTTATTCAGACGTGCTTTGCTACCTTTTCTAGCTGGCATTGTCCTTTTGTTTTTTGTTATATATCGCGTACTTCCAGATCAATACGCAAAGTCACGAACGACACAAGTGACAGGTCTTTCTCTATCGAATAAGCCAACTACCTCACCACCACCATCGACTCAGCTAACAATGTCTGCTGTCCGCATTCCTGCTATCACCGAGCACACCGCTACGGTCATTTTCATGCACGGTTTGGGTGACTCTGGCTCCGGCTGGACTTTTTTGGCCGACGAGTATAGAAAACTTCACGCGCTCGACCATGTTGCTTTTGTGTTTCCAAATGCGCCAAACCAAAAGGTTACACTGGTACGTTCATAATTGAGTGCTTATGCTCAAGGTTGAAGCTTTGGTAATCTAACAATCTGTTACAGAACTTTGGACTTCAGATGCCGTCATGGTTTGATATCGTCTCGTTGGATCGTGTCGAGGCTCAAGAAGACTCGAAAGGAATTTTAGAGAGTGTTGGTCGGATGCGAAGCTTCATTGCCGAGGAGATTGCCAAAGGAATCAAACCAGAGCGGATCGTCATTGGCGGATTTAGTCAAGGTTGTGCAATTAGCTTATATGTAAGTCTGGCTCAATATTTTGATCAAAAATGGGACACTAAAGTGATGAACACATAGACTGGTGTGACAAGCGATATTAAACTCGGTGGTGTTGTTGCTTTGTCGGGATTCATGCCGTTGAGATCAACAGTCGCAGAGGTAAGACTCATTGTCCCAAATTTTCACGCCAAATTTTAGTGCTGATGTGAACGTATAGCTTCACAAGAAACTGGGAATCAAAATTCCCTTTCTTGTTGGTCATGGCACTAGCGACCCTGTCGTTAAATACGAGTACGGCGAGTTCACAAAAAAAGTCCTCGACTCTCTTGACGTCCCGTGCGAATTTCACACTTACAGAGGACTCACACACAGTGCTTCGCCGCAAGAGATTTCAGACGTCCTTACATTTTTGCAGAAGACTTTACCTAGTGCGTGAAAAATCAAAGCTATAATAGAAATTGAGCACTAATGAATATATGTGACGTTACTACCGTATTTACCCGCCAAGCACAATCTATAAATTATCATGTCGTTTACGATTGAAGTTTGTTATATGCTGCCTAAACACATCATAGATTAAAATTCCACTTTCCAGCCTTAAGACACCGAAAACACCGCGATGCATTGCTGATACGTCATATGTAGATGTAAACTTTTCAACCAAACTTTTGCGCCCGAGCAATATGTTATTTTAATTCGTTTATGAGAAGTCGTTACTAATCATCAGAAATTTCCGTTTTCAAGCCATTTACGGCACCGTTCTTGATTGTCAAAAAATCCTGTCCGCTTTCGTTGGCAGGCGACAGGACAGGACTCCCTGTTCGATCAAAGAACTTTGAGACCTGAGATTTCGGCAAATGCGAACCCATGCTTGGAAGAGTCTTATCCGCAAATCTTTTCTCATTCGATCTTTCTGTTGTTCCGGGATCAGAGTAGTTGTCGTTTTCGGTTGAGCCGGCAGCTAACAGACTCGACGGTGAATTTGGTGCGGTTGAGATACCATGAGCATGCTGAGAGTGGCTTTTTGCTGACGAGTTCATCAATTTTCGTTTCTTGTACGATGGTTTGGGAAAAGAATCGTCGTCAGACACATATGGCGATGGTGGAGACGACATTGGTGACGCCATTGATTGAGCAGCGGACGACGTTGCAGCCAAGCTATCAAAAGTTAGAAACCAGTGTCAAGTTCAAAGTTAGCAGCTGCACATATTCAAAAATAAATTAAAGAATAAACAGAACAACGCGTTCAGACAGAGAGTAGCATACTTCCTATTCCGTGATCCCCTTCCACCAAGACATCGCTCCAAATGAGCGGCGTACCGGGAGGCAGCAATTTTCCGCGCACAGTTAGTGCATGCAAAGTAGGATGAAGAGTCTCCTGCCTTCTGTTTCACTCGACCGTATATATCTTGTCCAGGTCTCGACACGTAGTTGCTCTTGCCGACGGCACGCGAGTTGTGAGTAGCGCCGCACGAAGGACAGGGCTGCCGACTTTGCTTTTCACGACTGACGGCTGATAAAACGATGTCGTGGGTTATAGGTTGAATAATATCTTGTAAAAGCGAAAGACTCTAAAGTTCAAGTCAGTATCAGTCATTATAGATTGATCCCAAATCACGGGTAAGCTCAGTCATGTAGTATGTAGTTCGTACCAAAAGAGGAAGATTTATTTGCGCCTGTGACGACGACATGCTGATACAAACACAATATAAAGGGAAAAGTCAAAGTCCAATTTGTCCAGAGAGAGCTATATCAGTAAATCTCCAAGATATTTGCGCAGGACATTAAATTCAAACTGAGCAGTCAATGATTTCAAATTGAAACTAGTAGGGCTCGAGAACCCGATAGAGTTTAAATCATGGGTGTTGTACTTGGTAAATTACCCTAATCTGATCTGATTAGATCTATTTAGGGCTAGCTATTATCTTATGTCTACTGAGCGTAAAGTTTCGCCCGGGTTCAAACTGGCCGAGGCGTCGGGTACCGGTGGGACAAAAGCGCAGCGGCACAAAACGCAGAGGGCACACATAGTGAAGAAAAGCTCGGATGTGAAGCAAAATTCGATAGTTCGAAATACATAAGTCAACACTCATTATTGAACAAAGGTCCGCTTTATATAATATTCAAGCTATTTAGTGCAAACACAGTTCTCTACTAGAAGACTTTTTGTCTTTTTTTGCATTGGTACAATTTTCACTCAACTGTCGCCATACGCAAATATTTTTCATTCTCAATTTCCGGGGGTGGCTAACTTTTCCTACACAATAAAATGACATCCACAGATTCGGCTGTCTCGTCTCCAGAAGCAAATGAGACCGTCGATATATTGATTTACGGCACGGGCTTAATTGAAAGTATTGTTGCAGCGTAAGTTCTCTTTGGATAAGGCAAATTGCATGACATGTTGGTCAATACTAACGATTCATGAACAGTGCGTTGACATGGCAAGGATCAAATGTTTTACATATCGACCGTAACCCTTACTATGGAGGCTCTTGGGCGGCGCTAAATTTGGATGAATTGAAGACATGGACAGACGGGATCAATACTGGTGGTATGTAATACAGGTACAATGTGGTTCAGTATACGCTAACAGTTTCACAGACGCAACAAGTGAGCTTACAGCTGGTCCGATATCAAGTATGTACTAATCTAAGTAGAAACCCCATTCTCAGATGCGTACTTGTACATCTCTCGCAATCTTGATGCTCGAAAATATGCTATTGATCTTAACCCTCACATTTTATTCACCAGATCTGATTTGCTTGATTTACTAATCCGTAGTCGAGTCTCTCGCTATTTGGAATTTAAACCAGTTGGTTCTTTTCATACTTTTGAACAAGACTCGTTCGAAAAAGTGCCCGGCTCAAAAGAAGACATCTTCACCAGTCAGACACTCACCTTACTCACAAAACGCAGTCTTATGCGGTTCATGAAATTTGTTATTGAATGGGAAGACAATTCTGAACTATGGACACCTTATAAGAACGAGCCAGTCTCGAAGTTTTTGCAAGAGAAATTCAATCTTGGTGTTCCGCAAATAGTTGAGTTAGTCCATTCAATCGGATTGTTACCGTCTCCTAGTGCTCCAACTGCACAAGCTCTTGGAAGAATAAAACGGTATTTGACATCCATGCACATTTATGGTAATTTTCCGGCAATGTACTCCATGTACGGTACCGGTGGTGAGCTTGCTCAAGGATTTTGTCGATCAGCAGCGGTTGGGGGTGCAGTTTATCGACTGGGCACGAAGTTAACGAGTTTCGACGAAGCCAGTGGGATTGCGAAGCTCGATTCGGGAGAGACCGTCAAAGTCACAGAAAAACTGATTACGTCGGAAGGCGTCATTTCAACAGAGGATGAAATTACTCGGATGGTTGCGGTTGTTGAAAAGGACTGCAAGGAATGGTTTGCTGAAGGCGAATCAGCGGCTGTTGTAGTATTCCCATCAGACACGCTTGACGGTAACAAATCGGCTGTGCAAGTTCTTGTAATGGGAAGCGGTACCGGCCAGTGTCCTATTGATCAGGCTATATGGTACTTGTCAACTCAAGAAAGCGGTGAGCGTGGGCGAAGAGATTTGTATCTTGCGCTTGAGAAGTTGGAGGAAAGCATTTTGCGAGAGTCTACGGAAGACTTTGAGTTTGACGTCAACGACGAGGATATTGCGTATTTGCCTAATGGAATGCCTATGATTTCGTCTGTCCGATTAGGCGAAAGTTTGAGAAACTTCACTCCAAAAGGTTTGTCATGTTATTGCAAAAAAGAGTGTATACTAACATTTCAGAATCGTTGAAGTATTTGTTGAAGCTTACATATTCTCAGAAAGTCACGATCGCGCCTTCAACTGTGTCGCAAGATTCAAAGATCCTGTACTCGCCGTCGCCTGCTATCGATCTCGCTTTTGACGGCGTTGTAGAGATGGCCAAGTCGCTGTACGAGTCTGTCACTGGTGACTCTGAAGATTTCTTCGATGTCGATTTCGAAGACGAGGAGGAAGACGACGATGCTACGGCGACTGGCGTTGCGGCTGACACTAGTTTCGACGACGTTGCGGAAAATGACTCGCACATGGACTTTGAGGAGGTTGCAGGGGAGATGACGATATAGTTGACTTAATTTTGTAATAATATTGCGGTTTTTGTATTATTTGCGCTTTTGGTATAGAGAATTCAGGTTACGGAAATGAATTTAAATTTACCTGAATACACCGATAACTTCAATTTCTATGTAATATATATGCTCCTAATGCGAGCGTGGGTTCTTTGCGGTCAACGCTGAAACCCGTTCATAAAACCCTCCAGCTCCGCCTTCTCTGTCCACGATTTCTTTCGCAGTCCATAAACGGTCGTCGCCTTCCTTTCGCCGATCGATACCAATGATGGCAGCATTCCGCGTGCTTGGGATCCTCAGCATTTCCCGCTCGACTACCCATCCTACGTCATGCGACGTACGAGCGACGTGCTCAACCAGAGCTCCGTACGTGCTCAATGTCTGCTGCTCGCCAAGTTTTGAGCCGCGGTCGTGTTTCATCGCGGTAGGGTATCTGTGCTTGGCACCCGAAAATGCATGGGAGCAGCACGGAATCACAATGAATGGCCGGTCAAACAATGGAATCCATGGCGTAAGCTCATCCGAATGGTTTCCAATTAAAAACACGTCTTTGTCAAAAATGCCATTGTGAACTTTAATCGAGCCGTTATAATCGACGCCACTCTTTGCTAGGTCAGGTATGAGCACCTGATCGTGCAGGCACTCTTGTACATGCTCTGGAAATATATCCCAAGTTTTCCGCCGTCTAGCATCTATTCCGTAACCTTCATAGCCCTCCATTATAAGAACATACACCAAAACTCCATTACCACAGCCTATATCCACAAACTTGGGTTTGTCGCCAGTGTGTGTGGTCAACCTAAATTCCCACAACAACATCAAAAACGCCGCTATAGACAAATCTTCAAACACGTGTTTTTTAGGATCAGTGGATTCTACCCATCGTGACACCAAATTGCGGGCATATTTGCGTTTGAGCTCAATGTACCGATCTTGGAATTGAAGTTTGTCAACAACGACATCATGCTGTACTCGCTTTTTATACCCGTTCATGACTCCTAGAGAGTGTCTGTGTGCGGTTGTGAGTAGTCTTAAACCAGTCCGAGTGAGTCTATTAGACACTTTGCCTACATCTGACGGAAACAATCTGTAATATAATCTCAATGCACGCAGACTATTTTCACCACCTGATGGTTTATCAATTTTCGGACCGTATGTAATCAGTACTCCAGCAACTGCAGGGTGATAATACGGCGTATCGCTTGCCTGGCTTATACCATGAGGTAGATAGAGTACCATTTCAGATTCATTGCTTTTGTCTTCGTACATCATGCAAGTCTGGCGCATTGATAGATCTTTATCTGGATTTCTAGGTATAATGTCGCGTACAATGCGTCGCTTCTCTCTGCAACTTGATGCCTTCAAAATATTTAAACCAGTCAACTCGCTAAATACAATCTGCTCCTTGGCCTTGTATGCTTCGTAATCCTCCAAGTCAAGTTTATTTTCTGAACCGCTGTCGTATAATATATCGGCCCTCATTATACTCGACGAATTAATGTTCGGATGTAAAATCAAATTCAGCATCGCCGCTCCGAAATGCTCCTCTGTCTTGAACTCGCATCCCAAGAGCTGCAGCACTGGAACCCACGACTGCGATTGGAAGCCACTGGTGCTTGGCCCAATAACCGACTCCAGGCTGAACGGTTCCGGCTCAAACGATAACTGCACCATATACTGATACACAATTGCCTGAACTGATTAACGGCACCAACAATGCAGTGCTATGTGTAGAGAGTGGTGTATAGAAGCAGAATACGCCTTCAAAAATGTGCCTCTGATTTTCTTAGTCGATCATGGCGGTTTAGGGTTTGAAAACTGTCACCGTTTAATAATTCACAATCTGACTCATTACCCTTGTTTTATGGATGTTCTAAAAAGTTCCTCAAGGCTGTTCAAAGAGAGAAGTCACGTTTAATTTGAAATTGTAGATATAAATTGAATACTTTCTCATATTACAGGAGCCGTCGCTTTAAGAACAATCAAGATGCACTATGAGCCGCACCACTTGTGTCGAATGTTTTTAGAGTCTCGAGGTCTCCTCGGTCTGATCGTCAATTCAAGCCCAGTTACTGACTCGGGGGTCATACCAGCTTCACACAGCCTCAATTACTGTTGATAGTTACAATCAAAGTTAAACTTGAAAGACACTTAGTGGTAGTACTATTGAATACATTAATAAGGTATTAGCATTGCAAATCATCTACTCCACTAGTACTCAAAATGAGTTCGTCTCCCAACTCACAACAGTCTGAATACAATGCTGCGACCACAACAACAGCACCAACTTCAACAGAAACGATGAAAAACAGTACACAACCTGACAGAGAGGCTGAACAATCAAAGCCCGTTATCTATCAGAAGCCTACATTGTACGAACCGCGCGCTGTGCCGGTATGGGCGGCTAGAAACATTGCACAGCAAGAACACAGTCAAGCAACTAGCAAAGGGCCGCCGACAACTTCTTCAAACAAGTCAACTTCGTCTGCTGCATCACAACCGCAGATGTCTACTCTTACACACAAGTCCCAGCAGGCGCCGCCGTCACCGTTACTGGCGGCTACCAAAACCACAATGCCGGTATGTCTTAGTCTCGAGCAGTCCCCGTCCACACATTGGAATGAATTCGTTTCTTTATCACAGCACCCCGCACAAGCAAACACAGAAAGTGAACTGAGACAATTCTCAAGTCAGGTGAAGGGCACAGGGGCAACAGCACGCATCAGACAAGTGCATGGCAGCTCGGGATCCTTGTCGTCCGAACCCCGGACCGGCGAGCCAGATTCGAAACTGCTCATACATCCGAAACGCGTGGTCATTTCTAACGCGGATTTGGAACAGCAAATGGATCTTTCTGGACCATGGATCATCGCGCGGGATCACAATGTCGGCAAGATCGGTCACGAGCTTTTATTCGCTGTGAATAAAGCCGTACCTCTTCCTGCTGCTTTGGCTCGTAGGGGCCGTCGAAACTCTGCCTCAGAGAGTTTTTCCCAGTTCTCGACCTCCAGTATGCTGTCGCAGTTCAGGATGACGGCCGAACTGACCGAGAAGCAGCGGCAAGAGCGCTGGAAACTCAATTTACGTGTGACCTTGCTCGACAGCCCGTACGTTCCTATGACACTCAGGTCTGGCATCTTTGCATTATCCGTTTTGGCATTGGCGCTGGCAGCCAACATTTTCTCGCACTCAAACCATTTCATTCCTCAACAGCCGTCTACCATCATGGCAATATGTGTTCAGTCCATCGCGATGGTTTACTTAGTCTACATCACATACGACGAGTATTCTGGTAAGCCACTAGGATTGCGGCAAGCCAAGGACAAAGTTAAACTAGGTAATGTGCTTCTTGCGTCCAGTCTCGGCATGCTCTAACTTTCAATCTAGTCATGCTCGATTTGTTATTCATCATATTTTCATCGGCAAATCTCGCATTGACATTCAACACGTTGTTTGACGACAGCTGGGTCTGTCAAGACAGTGAAGCTGGCCATGCTGTAAGCCAAAGAACCCGTTTTTTTTTTCTGTGTATAAATAACTTCTTTTAGTCCTTGCCATTTGATGGTCCAATCTGCAGACGCCAACGAAGTCTTGCCAGTTTTTTGTTCCTCATTCTGTTGATGTGGGTCATGACTTTCTCGGTCAGTATTTTCAGAGTAGTCGAACGTGTTAGCGGCGGGGCAGCCGTTCGTTGAAGAATCTGCATTCTAGTGTGTATAAATGAGACATATTTGGGTTGGTTTTAAGTCAAAATTACGTTGGATCATAAAAATTCGTATAAAACTTCGTTCATTACGGTGCTGTAGTTGTATCAACATTTCAATTCGAAAACCCGAAAAAGCCATTCGCGAGTCTTGCCAGCCAAACGGTTAACAATACAAAGCGTAATATATTTACGTTCACCCAAGCCAAGTCAGCTCAGATCTCGCTTTTTGTGTCATCAGTCTCATCGGCTTAAGCAAGATACTGGTATCGGTCGCCGTCGACTCGCTCCAAATACTCCTTCTCAATCAAGAAATCAATACACTTTTTGATCTCAGGCACCTTTGGCGTAAAGCGTGACTTGATTTGTGTAATCGTCTCCTGGACGAGCACGACGTGCTTTAGCGTCTTCCGCGCCTTCATGATTCGAACAATCGCACTCTGCATCAACATCTTACGATCTTCCTCAATGGTCTTGTGAGTCGTCTCCGTCTCCTGTTTCTGTTCAGATCGCAACGGCAAGTTCAGATTGACTCGGATCTTCTTGCTCTTAAAGTCCATGTTCAATGTATACTTCGTGCCGGGTGCACCAATCTCAGTACCGTTGTCCATAATCAATACCTTAGCCTTTACTAAAATAGCTAGCGATCCAACTAGGTATTCTTTGTTCAACGCTGTACTTTGCTGTAACTGTTCGTAAGAGTAAGTATCAGCGTTGTTGTATGGAAGTAGGATTGCCATCTGGAAAGTTGACACCTGCAACGTAAAACCAGCTTTGCTCGCAGACTTCGGGTAGTTAGCCTTCAACTCGCCTTTACTCAACTGCCACAGCCACGTAAGCTTTCGTCCACTATGCTTTCCCTGATAGAACGTTTGGAATCGCTCAAATGTCTTCACCAGCTCAGCAGGCACATTAAATGGCGTGTTTAGTGACTGCAGGGGCCATGAGTTGGTGCCCAGCACCAAAATGGTAAAATCGATGCCACTGTCAGCTGCCTCTGGAAGTCTTGACACCATCTCCTTGAATTGCGCCTGAAGGTCGGCAGAAAGGTTCATGTCCTGGAACATGCGTTGCAGTTTGCTGATGTACTCGTGACCACAAACGTTCTTCAACTTTGAAATCATGCTAGACTCGGCATCGTCCGAAGTAGATGTACCGTGGACGAGTCGCCTTGATAGCATGCGCGAGTAAAACTTTTGAAATACGTCTTTGTCGTCAATATATTTGAAAATCTTGATGATGTCATCAAGTTTGGAGTCCAAATCGCTATCTTCAGTAGACTTTCCGCTCTTCTTCAGTAAAGCATCACTGTACTTCGCCAGTAACTCTGGACTCTTGGTTGACGAGCTGCTGCATACTTTGTTGCGATTGATGAATTCACGGCAAGCGTTATCCAATGATTTCACAAAATCAGTGTCGTCCAAAAATGCATATTGCACCAAATGCGCATACTGTCCGTAAACGTCCAGGAGCGCATCAACATAAGCTCTTGGATCTAAATTGTCGCCCGCTTCGCTTGCTAACTTTTCAATGGCACTCAAACCTTGCTTGCGTACGTGAGTCTCAAACTTGGCACGAAGAGGTACTAAACCAGCGGGTATACGCAAAAGCAATGAGTACAGACGTTTCAGGTCATCCTGTCTATTTGCATCCAACAGATTCTGAAACTCGTCTCGTATTAAATCTGCGTGATCACTAATCAGAACGTTATCACACGTTCTGTTCAAGATCTTCTCTGTGCTCTGGTTGAGATAAAGTTGCACCCTACTTGTCTCTGATTGCAGACGCGCTTCAGCCATCTTTATGTAATCAATCAAACTATTCTCGGCCACAAACTTCTTCGACTCTTTTCGGTAATACTCTTCAGTTGCAGCAATAAATGGTGCCTCAAAATACGTCTTGTACACCGACAAACTGACCTTCTTAGAATCATGTTCATCCAAACCAAGATTAACTAGAAATTTGCAGTCAGCATGTGTCAAGGTCAATACTGTCTTCGACTAACCAAATGATCCGACAATGTTCTTAATATCCGCGTTCTCAATTGTCTCACCATTTCGCTGCTTCTCGATTAATTGTAAAATTGCAGTCATTAGTCGTTCCTGGACCGAATCAAAGAATTCTGTTCGCCACATAACCAAGCATAACTGTTCTAGTTAGCTAATGAAAGTAAATATCCAATAAACCAACATACTGTATTTACATCGTAGACAGTGGATCGTCCCTCATCTCGTTCCCGCTTCACCCAATGACGATTTAAGTACTCAAAGATATGATTTAGGTACCTGGCCCCAGTTGTATAGCGATTCCATGTACGGATGTAGTATTTTATGAGAGCTTCATCATGGTACGCGCTCGCATCCTATATTCCAGTTGGCTGAGCATTGATCAAGACATGGATCAAAACATACATTCTTAATGCCTTCTAAATGGTCTTTTAGGTATTTTGTGAGCCTTGCGTATAGTTCTGCGCCAAGTAATTGGGCTCCTCCACCTTAGCAATTCTGCATCGCACGCACAGTCAAAATCAATATTCTTACCTCCGCGATTACCTGAATGATGTACGATTTGCTCATTGGGTCTGGATGCAGTACAGAATTTATAGATCACTCTAAATGAAAGAAACGCGCAAGAGCGCGATCCAAACGTTAGAAAAGACAAAAGTGATCAAGTCAGGTGTAGGCATACGTATAAATTTGCATATACTAAAAAGAGTTAGCATATTAATATTGCGTATACGCAACGATCAAAATCTGTTTCAGCATGTACTTACCAAAGCAGGTGTCAGGCCTTCTTCTAAGTCTTTCGATAGCACCTTCTCAATTCCTACTTCCACAATCGACCATCTATTGATAAAGATCAGTAAAAGCATTCAAAGCACAGATACTGCAAAGGTACAGCTCAGGACACCCTGTTCGGCCCAACTACTGTTGCGGACGGTTGACTGAGCCGGCTCGGCAATGGCAAGTGACATGGCACTGTACGTACGTGGACTGCAATGAAGTGGAGGCTTCGTTTATTGAAGGCATAATAGAATGAGTTAGGTACCGATATTAATGTATATAACTCGAGACACCAATACCGGCTTGTTAAACTTGTACAGGATGTAATATGGGCGGGCTGTCCACACATTGACTGCGTGTAATCGCGTAGGAATTACCCCCTAACCCTTTCCAATACATCAAACTGAAACTACTTGATCGTCTCCTCCATCTATCTCTTTTAAGTACCTGAGATTCACTTTAGAAACCAATTGATTGGATACTCTACAGTACAGTAAAAATTGTAAAACGCCAAACAAACATATATGGCACAAGACACAAGAGATAGAGGCTAAATGGGCTCATTAAATGCCAGCCCAGCTCTCTGGAGGTTCAATTCCCGACTATATAATACCAGAATCTTTTAAAGAGTTTTGCAAAATTGTCTCCTCAACAGCCGCGAACACCAATCGAATGTTGCTTGTATTGGTGGCTTGTGTGAGACTTTGTCATGTTAGCATGGTTAAGAACACACTTATATGGACAACGTACTGAGGGTAAATATTCAATCCACTGCGGTTTAGCTGTGTAAACCTCCAAAGAATAAACTTGGCTGATTTGTTTAGATCGTCGCCACCTTTTTATTAGTTAGGATGTATATTCAACACATAAAACAGGATGCAATACCTTCGTAGTCATTGAACCAGTCACTTAACGGCACCTTTTTAAGCTTTTCTTGGAAGACATCGACTTTGTTCAAAAACAGCACGATACTGCTACGAACAAACCATCGACTATTAACAACCGAGTCAAACAGCAGCATACTTTCAAGCATTCGGTTCTACATATATGTTAGCAATGATTTTCGCGTACATGCCATATAAGCATACTTGGCCTGAATCTTCCAACAGTACTTGGTCATATTCACTCAAGGCAACACAGAAAATAATGAGAGTGACGCCCTCAAAACAGTGAATCCATTTTTTCCGCTCGCTTCGTTGTCCACCGACATCAAACATATGTATCACCAACTGATTCATTGTAAACTTCGTTTCGAAAATACCAGTAGTTTTGATGCGAGCTCGCAACACGTCCATTTCAGTAGGGATGTAGTCTTGTGCTGCAAGTCTGTCAACGCTATCCAGAAAACTAAAGAACAATGATTAGTCAAAGTTCGGCAATGACAGTATTGCAGCAAATGCATACTATATAGCAGAGTCCATCAAGTAAAATTCTGTTTGCCGTTCAAGAACTTGGACGATAGTCGGATCTTTGTAAAGAGATGTGATAGCCTGTTTGACTTTCTCTTCCAACATCATTGATGGATCACTATCCAAATGAAGTCTCAATAAATATTTTACATTTTCCTAACAATGTAAGAATTTGGCAAGCATTGAATAAAGACATACTTCGTTTTCTGGTTCTTTAGGACTCAGTTCAAGCTGATGCATTCCATCAATGACACCTTTGATTGACTCCAATAGATTCTTAAAAATGGTTGCACGATATAATATAAGTTCTTCTCGAGAGTATCCATTTTGATGTATAATTTTCATCTGTTTTACAATGGTTGACTTGCCACTTTCACCGGAGCCTTAAAGAAATGATTTAGCCTCATCTCTGATAAACAGCTGTTCAATGGAGTACATACCTAGTAACAGTACTTTGCATACTTTCTGTGCTTTTTTCTGGTCCTCTTCAATCTGTTTGTCAATTTGTGCGCTGTGTTTACGTTCCTCGACCTGATGAGTTTCTTCTGTTGACATACAAGAACCCATGATGGATTATGATCCGGTTTGTGATTGTGATCACCTTCCGTAGTATCTAACTGGATTTTTTGCAATTGTCAAATATAAGACTCCTTTCTTCAACAAGATATATAGAGTCTGATCTTAATCACTCTGCTTTTGGAATGATATCTTTCAGTAGCCAACGGCTTGGCTGGTCGTGAGTCCGGATTGAGTGTAATATATGAATTAGACATTCTTGAGCCGCTCCATATTGAAATTAGGGCAAGGGCCAATTCTAACAAAAACACCCCGCCAAAATATACCATAAGTTATACGAGATGACGTTGAGAAATAATTAGGATTAAATGCTATAAAAATATAAAAATAAAAAATACGCAAAAATATGAATGAAATTTAAGTCAATTCAGGGTGTTTTGTTGAAGCACGAGCCATTTCATAATAAAGTAAGTGAAATACGATCAACTGTCAGTCAGTTAACAGCCACTTCACTTCAGTAGTGTACGTCTGTCTCATTTTGTGCGATACCACTTAATAAGCAGTTCACACACAATAAACAATAATAAAATGAGTCTGAATAAAAATCAAGTAAAAAATCACACGCGAGAACAAACTAAAAACAAGTAAAGTATTAGGTTAGCGTAACTTTAATCTAATTAAACTTCTTTTGTTATAAAGTACAGGCCACACAATATTTAAATGGCGAGTGGTCTTTGCATAAAGAACCGCTCCACAACTTCTACCATAGACTTATAGATAGCACCCAAACCCACTGATTACTTAAAAATGTCCCGATCTCCACAACTTTCAACTTCATTGCCTTCAACTTCAGATCATGCTCACGATCATTTACTATCCCATTATAGTACTGCAAATAACAGTGATACCATAATTGCTCTGAACTCACATAAGATGTCGGTAAATGAAACTAAACAGAATACAACATCCAAAATAATGTCAATATTTAACATCTCAAAAGTTGAGGAGTTATCAACCAGCACTAATGTCTTCAACAATGTTATAATCAGCGAAATGACACAAGAAATGCAATTCAAATCTTACAAGCGACGGTGGTTTGGACTTGTATGTTTAATGCTACTCAATATAGTTGCTTCTTGGGCTGTGAGTATGCTCTCTGTCACATGCTTGTTCAATCCTAACATCAGTAGTGGCTCACTTTTGCACCAATTTCATCAAATGTTGCCGAGTTTTATAATCTCAAATCTGAATCGCCTGTCAATTGGTTATCGACTGTCATACTGTTTACTTATGCCTTAGGCAGTTGGCCTTGTGCTGTAGTTTTAAACAGAAAGGGCGTTAAGACGTCCATGCTAATCTCTGCCGTCTTGGTTATTGTTGGAAGCTGGGTACGCGTTGCTGGAGCTAGAGCTAACGATAATCATGGCAAATTTGGTGTGCTCATGTTTGGCCAGATCTTAATTGGGTTCGGACAGCCGTTTTGTCTAAACGCACCTTCATACTACACGTAAGTTTGATCTATCTTGTTAATTGAAGGAAACGTGCTGAAAATGTGTAGTGATATGTGGTTTACTTCGTAAGTGAAACTCACACCAGACAAGATATCTAGATAATAATTCTTACACAGAAAATCTCGCATTTCAGCAAATGCTCTCGCAAGTTTGTCTAATCCTCTCGGTGGTGCCATCGGCCAGCTTGTCAGTCCCGCCTTTGTGGTCAAGACCAGCGATTTTCCAAACATGGTACTTAAGTCTGGAATTTCAACTGTCAATTGCTAACTTGAGCAGATTTTGTGGGTTTCTATCATTGTAAATTTGTTCTGATTTTGCTTACATGCACGTACTTATACAAGCAGGCTACCGTGCTTTGCATTCCTGCTCTCTTCATTCCCGCTAGACCACCGCTTCCACCGTGTGCATCTTCGGCAAGTCCTAAAATCACTTTGATGCAAAGCTTTGGACTCCTCCGAAACAATCGCAGATTTTACTTCATGTTCGCTTTGGTGAGTTTCTTGTCATAATTCTTAGAAAAGCTGCTAACGTGCGTAGTTTTCCGTACTTGTTGGATTCTTCAACTCGTTCTCTAGTCTGATAAACCAGATCATGGAACCTTACGGCTACACCTCAGATCAAGCTGGTATCGATGGTGCAGTTCTTATTGTTGCTGGTCTGGTGGCTGCAGCAGTATTGTCGCCAATTCTCGACCGAACTCACACATTTCTGCTCGCTATCCGTATACAGGTGCCTCTTATTGCCGCCTGCTATATTGCCCTAATTTTCACTCAGACGACAGACAACCAGCTAGCCGGGCCATATTTTGTCTCTGGTATCCTCGGGGCAACCTCATTTTCCCTTCTTCCAGTTGCATTAGAATGGGTTCAAGAGCAGACTTTCCCAGTTAACCCGGAACTGACTTCGTCGATTTTTTGGGTTGGAGGAAATGTGCTTGGAGGTATATTTATTGTTGTCATGGACGCTCTCAAACGACCACCAAATGAAGGCAATCCTCCCGGAAACATGCGCAACGCACTGGTTTTTCAAGCCGTCATCGCTGGTGTCACTATTCCCCTACCCTTCTTATTAGGCGGAAAGGATGTCACTAAGAATAGACGTATAGAACTCGACGAGGAGGCGGAACGTCACGCTCGGCAACCACACCCGGCCGAGGCTGATGTGGATACGCAGTAATTTTGTAATATTATTTTTCTTGGATGGACAGTATATAAAGGTTTTATTGCTTTGGTCATTATTGGTTTTTTTCTGATATAAATTTTTTAACTGGCACGGTTTAATAAAATACAATTTTTGATTCTGATACCAATTAAAGCAACATAGATGTAGCATATATTTGCATTCATCGGAGTTCATCTTAAACTTTCCTCCTCTTCGACGACGTTCAATCGTCGTCTGTACCAGTCAGACATACGGACTAGCGCCGACATGATTGGGACTTCATTAAACAGGCTAACGCTGGTGACAAGTGACTGATTGGTTCCAACTCAGCCGGTCGTGGCGACGGCTATTGCAAGTTCAAAGTTATTACTTCCAACCAAGAATGCCTGCATAGTTGCGCGCTTGAACAGCAAGCAGCAAAGTCGCACTCCTCTTCTATTGGTTTTGCTGCCGATTTGGATCAAAATTTGATACCCAGCCAAGGCAAAAGCTTCCAGCACATGTAAAGAGTTCCAAGGTATGCGGACGGGAAGTAGATCGCCGACGGAGCTGACCCTGAGTACAGATGTGATCTGTGTGACAACATGGTGTTCCCGAGCAATTAAAAAATGACCATTGTGCCAATCAGACCTATAAGCGAAAAAAAAGAGAGCGTGAGAGTGACAACTGATTCAAATACCTCTTTGGGCGGGCGACGATTTATCTTTCCACCTTTGAAGCGGCAAGGGCTTGACATGGAAAAAAACTAAGCGATTAAGATTGCGAGACCAAGAGGCAGTCCTGGTAGCTATCTTTTTGTACATCTCAGCAGTAGACATCGCGACAGCAGCTGGAAGATCGCCACCGTCAAAAACATTTGAACAGTAAAGACACGGGTGCATACAGTATAATCTGCAGTATTGCGTTCAGCGCAACAAGGGCAGTACTTAGCATAACATCGATATTAACTAGTTGCATCCCAATAGTAACCGTAGCGATTAATCGTGCAACTCTCACGAAAATCAGGCCTTCTCTCAAATCTTGGCGGGTAGTGCAGCCCACACAGGCCCGAGCATCTGGAGGGGCGAAAATTTCCCGCTCACAACCATAAATCTACCCAGAAAATTAAGCCTGCTTTTCTTCTAGGCGTTTGTGGTTCAGCAATAAAAAATGATTCAACACGTTCAAATTTCTCTAAATCGGTTATGTCTGTACTTGATTGTTCAATTTGACATGATAATACAGCATTTCGGTCTTCATTTTTAGGCACGACTTCTTTCTGCAATGTGAATCAGTAAGAATACCAAAGACAGGCTACAGATTACAGATCAAGACAGCAGAGCAAGTTTGCAGATATATAGCTTGAAGTACGTCCAGTATGGTAAATTGTTTGAACGCTGAAAATGACGTTGGCTGATTACAACAATTGCCACAGAGAAATTCACATTCTTTGGTGCATAGTTGTGGTTGAATGAAATGCCCGCTCTCTGGACAATTCATGGAATTTTGACATTCAGGGGTCGCTAAACAGTCAATATCTGTCACTTTGTGCCATGCATAACCAATGTCACTCGTTTCGATCAGCTTGATCTCTAACTCAAACACTAAATGGAGTGTTTGCAGCGATAGACATAAACTGAACTTAAGCATTTTAGAAGAGTTTGAGATTAGTGTCGTGTGAATGAATTGCTGTTTCTGTTCAGCACTAAACTAGTTAAGCACCCACCAACAATTTTTTACCCCGCGCTATCAAACACTGAATGCTCTTATTATTTTATACGGCCAGGCCCAATTCAAAGGAATTCAACAATGCAAATGTTGAGCTTTGATAATAAGTTTATAGTTTAAGACTGGTCAAAGAAATCTTACACGCAAGTTAAAGTAACCTTTCCCGCAAACTTGATAAAATAGTTTATTGAACCCTACCATTCCAGCTTTCTACTTCCTTACCATGACAGTGTTTATTTTAAGGTAGCAAAGAGCTTTGGTGCAGCACAGTCGTTAACACAATGCGAGAGGTGGAAACTAAATTGGTTAGTAGGCAATTTATAATTTACCAATTTAAGCATACAATTCTTCGATGCAGTCTGGTGTACAATGTTAGCATCTCACTTCAATTTGGATTACCACTAATTTGTTCTCACCTTCCTTGTATTCCAAGTCTTCGTATCCCTCCTCCTCTGAGGCCTTGGTGACTCGCTCAACACACTCATCAAAATGGTGTTTGAATGGGTGGCAGATCTTGGTCTCGGCACATTCTGACCATTAGCAACGTCGTGCAAAATCATAGTTGAGTTTAAGCATACCTTCCCGAATAGCAGGGAATGTATCTTCAGGATCTTCTTCTTCTTCTTCCTCCTCTTCTGCTTCCTCGGCTTCAGGCTCGGATTCTTCCTCAGCTGAGGCTTCCTCCTCAACAGCTTCAACTTCTTCCTACATTAATGCGTTAGAATCTGAATAGTTGAGCGCAGTGGATGTTGTAAATCATTTGAATGTATCCGACGCGCGACAAAATACTGGTCGATCTGAAACGAAGTGGTGTTCATGTTAGAGTAGCGCTAGAACCTGCTTTCTTCATATAAATGTGCTGTGATTCTTCAAAGTTCTGACTGTAAGCTAACATCGCTGTGACAATTCTTTCTAAAATTAATGCACTATTTACTCCACCACGATTTTGTAATAACCGCCTTTTTCTGGAGATTGCCCATTTCCAGATTCCCATATTGCGCGTCTTCAATTTGTTTCCGAGATTCTCCAACATCCACCGAAGAAAAAAGTTCCTAAACTAACTCACCTCAGGCTCCTCAGCCTTCACTACAGGCACAATGGCCTCAAAAAACTCAGTCAGCGCAGCCAACATAATTTTTCTAATTAAATGGTAAATTATATATACAAGATAGTTCAACTGGACCAGAACAAAAAATACAGCCGTCCTCGGAATTCAAACTCTTGCGCGGCTCTCGGTACTCGATGCACAAGCTATAGCGCTCTATGCATTATATGTCGTGCATAGCTCCGTTTTGCAGCATATAACGCTACAAAACATCATTGTTATGCCACGTGACTTGATTAGATTGATTGGTTGTCAGTAACTCGAAAACGGTGATTG
Source organism: Lipomyces arxii (assembly GCF_038497795.1). Classification (NCBI taxonomy): domain Eukaryota; kingdom Fungi; phylum Ascomycota; class Lipomycetes; order Lipomycetales; family Lipomycetaceae; genus Lipomyces; species Lipomyces arxii. Next base: position 57,686 of record NW_027117719.1, read on the forward strand.
GTCTACATTTTGAGCCATGTCTTTACCTTTATATTATGATCTTTGATTCAGAACGCGCTTGCTTAAAAAATAAAATGCCAGATTTATTCTACTTAATCAAAGCAATTAACTAAAAAGCAAAAAAACGCGGTCTTCGTTACTACGATTTTGTAATGTATTGATCTATAAATTTTTATAAATTATTCTGAGGCAACTTGGCCGAGTTGGTCTAAGGCGTTCGACTCAAGAGTTATTTCTCTTTCACGATAAATCGTGGTTTCGAATCTCGAAAGGGGCGTGAGTTCGAATCTCACAGTTGTCAGAAATTTTTTTTTTATTTTATTTTTTAAATAAACCCTAATCAATAGGTATATTCCTTATTTTGCATGCGATTCGTAATAGTGCATATTAGAACTACATCCGAGAGCTTCCAGTTTACAAATAAAGCCTTCTCCATTATCCTGTGTTACGTAACTCTGGGTCAAAATAAGGAAGTTCCAGGACATCAAACACGCGTTTCTCTGCCTCCTCTATCGTATCCGCTGTCGTATCGAGAAGTTTACCTGTGTTTCTGTCTGTTATTCCTGTATTTGTGCATTTTAGCCCCTTAGCCTTTGCGTACATGCGAAGGTCGCGCTCGAATGTCGTCCCGCCTGTAGTGATGTTAGATGTTTCAATATACAGTACATTACTTTCAAAATTACCTGTCCATCCAACAACGGTGCATCCCACCACACTCCAATCTGCACATATGATATCAACACGGCAGTTCTTTAATGGAGATGTTGCGGATGGCTTTGAAGACCACACGACCAAAGCGACGTCAAGCAAGCTTCGCTGGCTGCCACGAGAGCCACCTAATGTCAAGACTTCACTCAGATATTTGTCCTTCTGAAGCGATTTGATGAGCGACTGCAGTAAACTGAGATGTGTTCCCGGTGGGCTGTTAGGAACTGAGAGTACTATATCAACGTCGTGATGGGTCTGTAAACCTCGACGGTAAGACCCGCATATAACTGCCTGCGCATCTGGATTGATCGCTCGAGCATGTCTCGCAATCTGCTCACCGATAAATGTCACTTCCTCATGGTTCAAACTGTTCTCGGCTAAGCGTATATCAAGTCTTATTAAAAAAAATTACCTGATAAGAAATTCATCGTAGTGCACAACTCCGCATTTTTGCGCCTTGGTAAGACCAGCAAAATGATTGTTCTTGATATCGTCTAGACTCTTCCAGCCTTTACTGTGATACCATTCGTAAGCTGTTCGGCCTCCTACTCCCCAAACATTGCTAAGTGTCTGTATTGCTTGGATTTCTGGTGTGTCCAGCTTAGACGTCTCTGATTCAATCGCACCAGTATCCAAGTATTCTTGTACGAGCTTAATTATTTTGGATCCACATCCTGGAAGACGCTTGATTTCATCAGTTGATTCAATCTTGTAAGGATATGATCTTATTGAAGCGATAGCTGATGAGTATGCGCGCACGCTGACTTCGTTCGATGTGAGATCTCTTATATCTCGTATTTTTTTAAAAATTGTTGACAGTTCTTCGTTTTCGCAAACCACAGGATGTGGTCTTTGACAAGCGTACCGGTGTAGATATATAGAATCGACGTCTCTTAAAAAGTCTTCAGTCCTATTTATTTTCTTTGGACGTCCTCTTGATTTTGGAGACTTTAATTCCTCTGAAGATGTACTTTCAAGCGACACCTTTTTCGGGCGCCCTCTTGGTCTTGGAGATTTCGATGCATCCAATGATATACTTTCATGTGATACGACCTTCTTCGGACGCCCTCTTGGTCTAGGAGACTTTAGCTTCTCAGTTAATGTACTCTCAAGTGTCACAGTATTCAAAGGATCTTTTGTTCTAACATTTTTTAAACACCCTTCTGGCCTCGGGCCTGGTGGAGCAGTCTCAGGCAGTGACTTATTTTGCCTAGACGGCGATATTGAGTGGATATTATTTGTCTGCACTCGGCTGAATAAAACATATGACGTCGTATCCATCAATTTTCTTTCAGCAACTGAGTTTTTAGCCCATGCCAGCTTAAACACGGTTGTAGTCAATTTTGCTCCTCCTCTTTTGTACAGTTCCATCTTAACCCTAGTCGGACTGGTCAAGTTTGCGAGCACGAGCGTAGCAGATAAAATGTCGGTAGTTATATGGGCACCGTTGTGTGTTAGTTTGGTAGTCCACGATGCGAGTTGATCTGAAGTTAGGTGTACTGGTAGTATATAAATATCCCCCAACGATGAAAAGAGCGTACTGGAATGAACGTCGGTCCGGTCCAATCCTGAAGTCTTTTCTTCTGGGTTCATCAGAGCTCTCCAATTCCAACCACAATAATCCAAAAATTACCTCTGACTTGTTTTATATGCAGTTTTTCGAAGTGCTTTGCATCATTGTCTCGTCGACACTCCTCCTGCCTTTATACAGTTCACAAATATTACGACAGTGTGTACGGACAAAGTTACCCGCTTAGCGTATCAGGGGGTGGTCCCCACAACTTTGTTTTACATCCCTCTACAAATACTCATATACATACGCAGGAATACTACAATTGATCTCTTTCACTGCCAATAGAATGTACAATAACTGTCTATATTAGAGGTAACAACAACTTCCAATAAATGAAAACGCCGCGATGTATGCCCAAAAATCACCCAATGCATCTAGATACAGCTGCGGCCTCTATTTTAAATACTTCCTTGTGTTCTCGTACACAACAAATGTCACGCAAGTAGCAGGGACAACCCGAAACAAGTTGGGCAGCAAGCTAGTAGAGGTTAGAATCACACAAACCAATTATAATCAGTCATCGTACCCTTTATAGAATCCTGAAAGTCCCTCTTCGTTAAATGTCTTTTTAATGACGTCTCTGACTGATGAATAAACAGAGTCGGCATTGTATATCTGAAGTCTTGATTTTAGTACTTGTGTGGGGTACATAACGACACTGGCTCCTATTTTTGAAGTGGCCGAAAACATGATATACTGTAACGTCGACTTTAGAGTGTGTTAGACGGTGCAAAAAAAATAAATTTGTGAAATCAAAGCTTACCATGTCTCTGGAGACCTGAGTGCCCTTTGAGTCTAACTCTACTGTATTCAAATACCAGCTTTTCAACTTTTCATAAAACATTAGTTGAACAGCGCCATGTCCAATTCCTAAAAGACCAGGCAGAAATCCTCTATAAAACCCGCGCAGTCCTTCTTCGATGTAGATGCGTTGCAGACCATTTAAGGTACCTTTGTAAGCCCCGGAGTATCCTGAATTTGTCGAAAGCATTCTGGTTTTTACCACCCATATAGGATTTGTCAAAACCGCCGTCAAACATCCCGCCGTTCCTGCACTGAGAAAGTAGTCTGACGACGAGAGTCGGTCGTGGCCATAAAACTGATTTAATCGAGCTTTGATCTGTTCGTATCTGCAACGACGTTAGTTTGGCGAAGTTGATAAAGTACAGTCTGATACATACAAAAAAAAATAAGAACCCCAGCTGACAGTGTTTCCAATCAGATTTGGAATAAGCCCTCTGTATGCTTCACGTAATGGTGAGACTGATTGCCGTATATCCAGAATAATGGCCAGTACTCCTCCCATATGCGTGACCTTCGTATTATCCACTGAGCTTCATGTGAGCATCCTAGCTGCGGATAGTTAAAAACAGCACACGTACACTGCAGTCGAACTTTCACAAGATCAAGAGGATGAACTACTAAAGTCGTAGCACATCCGGCCGAGAAACCCGCGACGGCGTCTATCCAGACATCCTGCCGTCGTTCAGTGGTAGCCATGCTTCACCTCTGACTTGGTCACAAAAATTCGGCCTAAACAAATTATAAAATCAGTAAATTATTAAATTTTGATTTCGAATGCAGGTTCAAATTTACGAAATTTAGAGCCGCGCGACTTTGAAGTCAAGGAAAATTTTGATATTTCTTATGAAAAATCAATGCGTATGAAAGTACGAGAATATGATGCAATTTATGGAATGTCGTGAAATTGAAGAAAGAAATTACTAATACATACACTGTTTACTGAAACATAAACAAATGGTAACAATCAATCGCGGGTCCACTGCAAAGCCATATACTCCATCTTATTAACTTGTAACTAACGCACATATAATTCTGCAATTCCTTAAATCATTCCAGATTTTAGACCCCGTTTAAACTGGAGCCATTCCAATTGGCACAGGTGAAATCAATCTAGCCACGGGTTAGTAGCTGTTAAGGATGATATGGCAAAAATATTAATACCTAAAGAGATTTATCCGAGGACTAGTCTGTAACCAACCTATAAAACAATGCGCATTAAAATCTCTTGTTCAACCGCAATCACCAATCATATCGGTGAATCAGCGAAAACGTACCAAGAAGAATGATAGAAGGAACCAAACCGTAGCGGAACACAACTTGGCCAATCTCCAAGCACCGGCCAATCAACTCCTAAAACCAATCAGTAATGACTCCAGAGTCACGTCATAGTACACACCTTGTTTTCTTCTGAAAGTCTTGGTGCCATTTCTGCTTGCTGAATGTGAATGAAGGTTTGAATGTTAAAGCTTTGAAATATTGAATTTGACAAAATCAATGTTACCCGGACTAAACGCTGAACTGCTTTGACGTCACTTTTATGCGGGACCTGCCGCTATGTTCGAGCAAAGAAAGCACAAAAGCAAGGCATCAGAAGGTCTGTACACAGCAGACATGTCTGCTGTCCTTAATGCAATTACTGTGTCGACCGTAACAGAGACTATATCAGTTGCGCATCTCGAGACTGCATTTGTTCGAGTTCCTCAACATGATTCGCATCATGCGAGTTCAAGGTATGATGATTCACGAGGTAGTTTTAAAGCAGAATTAACATGCTGCTAGTTTTACGTTTACTCAAGGATTGCTGGTAGGCACATAATTAAGTAGTGGTTAAAACATCAATTTTAAAACACAACAGATGGGACAACTAAGTGTAGTCATTATACTCTTCACATTCATACGCTTCTTCATATTCTCAAACGGATCACACTTACTAGAATCACAAACCCCTCCAGAACGTGAAAAGGAAAACAATCAAAAGAAGCAGCCGTCGGTGCTACGACCATCGCCGTCAATGCCGGCAAGGTCAATTTTAGCAAAAACATACTACAACGTAGAGACTCACCCGCCAGAGTCACTAGATTGGCTGAACGTGCTGGTAGCTCAGTCTATTGCTCAGCTACGTGAAGACGCACGGTCAAACAACAATATATTAAACAGTCTTGACAAAGTTCTTAATGGAGACTCGTTACCGAGCTTCTTGGTGCGCGGTTTGTTTTGATGAAGTACATACGTTTCTAACAAGATCTGCCAGGACACGGTTCAGGTCACGGAATTAGATATTGGGGAAGAGTTTCCTATTTTCAGTAACTGCAAAATCCATCCATGTGTAGAAGACCCCGGGAGACTGGTATGTTTGATCTTTGTGAAAATCGTGACGATCGTGATTAACATTTTACAGGAGGCACGGTTTGACGTCGACTTAGCAGACAGCATCACACTAGGCATTGATACCAGGCTATTATTAAATTACCCCACACCGTTAATGGCTATCCTTCCGGTGTCCTTGTCGGTTTCAATAGTTCGTTTTTCTGGCCAGGTATATTGCTCGCACCATTACCTAGTTGTACCAATCTGACTCCATATAGCTGACACTGTCATTAAAGACGACTCCACCTACATCTACATCTGACCGCAAGTCGTCTCTCACATTTTACTTTTCTCCAGACTACAGACTCGATTTCTCCATCAAGTCGCTCGTCGGCTCGCGATCACGGCTGCAAAATCTTCCCAAGATTTCACAACTCGTCGAATCCAGGATTCGAAAATGGTTTGTCGAGCGTTGTGTTCAACCCCGGTTTCAAGAAATTTCAATGCCGTCAATATGGCCGCGAAGGCGCAACACCAGGGAAGCATTCGCGAGCTCGTCGACTACTTACAACTAACCCTATTTGTATATATCGAACCGCATCAAAAAAACTGTACATTCTATTTCCGCCTCAATATAGAGTAGACTCGTGCAAAGAAAAACACTTAAAACAGTGGAATTTTTTTTCCCGAGCGAATATAATATACACTTCTGCTTTCACACTTTCAGGGGCTAGTTATCTGTCAGCTCTGCTGTCTGATCAATACAATTTAGAATGAATGTGTCTGTCAATCCCAAATTTTTTAAAGGCTCCTGCAACTTCTTGTAATCTAAATGATACTATATTCAGGGTTAGCTCAAATCTGAATAACGTTGCAAGCATAGCATTTACCTTCCGCATCGTTGCACGCAAAAACCCATCCTTCCACCACCGCTTCCATCTGACAGTCTCTATAGTCTGCTCATTTGTAGAATCGCCATTCACCGGTCTCGAGAGTTCCTTAACAATGGTCACAAAAATAAGGTCTAGTTTTGCTTTCGCGCTCGCAACCTTCTCATCAATTGCTTTCGACTCTTCGTCCGGTACAGGTTCTACTGATTCAAGGTCTTCATCATCCGACCTGAACCGAAGCGTCCTCTCAGCCTCGGCAATGAAAAATTTGGCCTTGTCCAATGCAAATCCGAGAAGCTCCCACGAATAACCACGGCTCAAGTTTCCAACATCAGAATCGATCACTATCCACTCTGCCACACTCAGCGGAGTGATGATGCCGTAATTCATCAATTTCTTCACCACTTGCACTGCCGTGCCCGTCTGATCTTCCCAAAAATTGAATACGTATTTGACCGCATCTCGCTGGCTTTTCAAGTCATCTTCAGGGTACAGCTTCTTTAAGTGCGTCAGGCATCTGTCAACCCAGGTGTCAACATGCGACAAAGACCGGGCTCCAGAATGCAGAATTGCAGTGATGACGATTTCACGGATGACGGAATCTGCGTCCGAGTTACCAAGCTCTGCGCATTTACTTCTCACTTTTTCAAAAACTTCGTCAAAGTCCTGAATTTCCTTTCGGTCTCTGATGTTTTGAGTAATTTCCCGTGCCTGCTCTGCAAATGGTTCACCTGCGACATTAGCGGCGGCTACAAAATTGGAACCATCACATACCTGGAGCAATCATTTTGAATAAAGGGATATCTTCCCCGTCATACACGAATTGCATAAATTCGTCCGGCAAAGTCTCTTTAATTCTTTGAGGGAAACTAAATCTCAATTCTTTAAGAATAAGCTCTCGAATGAACACTTTCTTCGGGTGCATGTCATTCAGATTCAAATCTTCTGACCATTCTTTCCATTTCCAAGTATATCCAAAATTGCTCAAATGATGAGCAAGCCAATCTACAAAAACATATATGACTTGGACGTCGAGATGTTCGAGCTGAGAGTACAAAAATCTGACTCCTCGGCCAAAAACAGGAGCAATCGCATGAGGGTAAAGAATGCACGCCTCGATCAACACTGAATGAAAAAACACTGGCTTGCATTTTGGCTTTGGCAATCGGAATAACGACGACAGAATTGCTTCCATCGCCAAGTCTTCTGGTTTCCACGTAGATCGTCCTTCTAGCTGAGCCAACTTCTCTAATGGCATCTCTCTAGGAGCCATGATTCCATCACGCAAAAAACTGTCGAAAGAGGCCAGCTGACGCGCAACTTCCTGCCTGTTAAAGTCCAAGTTCAATATGGTGTCTGTTAAAAGGTCACGGATGAGCGACGATTCAATCTTTGACACTGACGGTGTGGTTTCGAACTGTTGTGGCAGGTAAAATCTGAGATACAAGTCAGGCGTTCGATCCGGCTTAGTGGTTGTCAATATGTCAGGTACAGTTATATCTGGTAATGCATGCTTTTCAAATTCCTTCGGCATCAACGTACTGCAGTCATGCAAAAGCTCTACCTCCCAAGGATTTTCACTCTCGACTAACTCTGTCATTTGAGTTTGCATCAAATCCAACACCTTTGTGACTTTAGCATGAAACAACTTATAAACATTTAACTCACATCATAAACTTTATAAGGTGCATGGAAATCAACAAAAGGACTTATGAGTTCCGTCGACTTCGGTGGTTTATAGTCGAATTCTTTAGACTTTGCAAATAAGGCAGTGGCCTTTGCTTTCATATCATCGGCAGGAACACTGAAAGCAAGATATGGCACTAAAAACAAGACGACTCCGTAAATCTCTTCAGATAACCGCTAAAAATTCCGTGAGACCAAATTCAGTCACGCAAACTCATTATTCTTACGGATTGAACTTTTGTTTCTTTTTTCAGCTCCACAGATTTTGCAAGTAATTTTTCAATAATGTCTGTGACTGCGTCTGCGTTTTCGAGCATAGGGATCATCATGACCAAAAATCTGAGGACAAGCTTTACTTTATTCCAGTCCCCAGAATCAAGTAAGACCTGCAGCTTAACACTGATATACTTTAAAAGTTCAGCACCAATCGTGCTTTGCCGACCATTTGCTACCTGTAATGCGACCGCAACGCTGAACGTTTTCAATGGCTGTTCAATCACACTATGCAAGATCAGTCATTGCCTCATATCGTAATTACCATGCTTACATATTGTAAATGACTTCCATGAAATTCTTGAACATGTCTTCTCCTAACTCCTGCTCGGCCAGAACATTGGCAGAGTGCCGAATCGACTCTCCTAGACTAAATCGAGCCTTGCATTCATTATATCATGATTCATGAACCAGAGTGACTAAACACTTACGGGCTCTCCAAGACAAGTAAAAAGTTTTCGAAATCGGGCAAACTGGGAAAATTTGTCCTGTCGTTGATAATCGGATCGAGGCCCGTTGTATCTCTGTCTTTTGTAAACCGGCTCACCATCGTCATCTAACCAGTTTGTTAGCTACTTTGTTCATACTTTTGCACATCTTGATGACGTCACATACCACGCGACCGTTTTAAATCTTGACCGCCATTTGAAGGCGACACAGAGTCTGTTGCCGACATTTCAAATCTGTTTGAAAGTTACACAGTTGGTGATTGTTGTAGGCTGTTCAACTAAGTACAGACACAGCTGCAGAACGTTTACTTTTCAACGGACACTCATGGCATAACCGGCCAACAGTTTGGCTAGTACTGCCCGTAAACACTCAAGTGCTAGGGCTAAGAATATAACAAAAACATATGCTTTACCCCTGCATCATTGTTAACCTTATATTAGAGAGCGGAGCTCATCTCGTTAAACTTCAGAACATCGTCGCAGTCTGAGATCAGGCTGACGAATCCAGGAAACCAACAATGGGTCCATTTACATTAGCATCGGGTACAAAAATGCCGCGAATGCTATACGGAACGGCCTGGAAAGAATTAGAGACTGAACGGCTGGTGTATACTGCGCTAAAGTCTGGATTCCGCGGAATTGACACGGCTGGCCAGCCAAAGCATTATCGAGAAGACTTGGTCGGTCGCGGTACTACTAAATTTCTTGCTGAGAACATCGGCACCGTTTCTCGTGAAGATCTATACATACAAACAAAATTCACACCGTTACAAGGCCAGGATCAGCAGCTAATGCCGTATGATCCGTCTGCCGATCTGCCGACGCAAGTGTCCCAATCACTCCAGCAAAGTTTAGTCAACCTGAACGTCGGTTATATCGACACTTTCCTGCTACACTCTCCACTAAACACATTAGAGGACACAGTTATCGTATGGCAAGCAATGAATGAAATTAAAAATTCACCTGAAAGCTGTGTGAGAAATATTGGGATATCGAACGCGTCGCTGCAACTTGTCAAGGCACTATACCAGGTCACTGGTATTAAGCCGGCAGTGATACAAAACAGATTCTACTCACATACTATGTATGACCATGAGCTTCGCGCATGGGCAGACAAAGAAGGCGTATTGTATCAGAGTTTCTGGACAATTACGGCAAACCCGCATCTGCTACGGCATCCCAAAATTCTCGAAATCTCAAAAGACAATAAAGTCTCACCCGAATTAGCACTGTATACTGTCGTTCTGAAAGAAGATATATGTATTCTGAACGGTACTACTAACGAACAGCGCATGAATGAAGACTTGCGGTTCATAGAAAACAATCCAGTCGGTAAAGGCTTATTTTCGAAGATAGTTTCTGGGTCATGAATGAAATGCAATATTGTATTGATAATTTTCGTACTAACGAGTGTAAACCCTCAAACGCCACATTGAATATGATAGATAAAAACACCAAACACTCAAATGCTATATGTCTTGCAAAACCAGAAGCATGCTCAATGTTAGAGCTCAAATCTGCCCATTATCTACAATGTTGTCGTCAAGTAGTAAACTGTCCAACTCCTTGGCAAAGAAATCTTCTTCGCTATTCCGATAGCCCAGAGCAGCCAATGCTTCTGGATATCGCCGCGTATTGTAAAACTGAATTAATGCTCTCAGTGCCACCTCTCGAGGCTGAAAATTATGTCAATACATGTCCTATGTCACAAAAAAAACAGGACAACATACATAGGAATCTTCAACATCGGCATCAATATCGATAGTTGCCAACCAGCTGTCGCGAAGTTCCTGTCTGCAGTACAGGTAAATGGCTGTAATCACACGCATGTTCACTTTAAAGTTAGTCAGCAAAGACAAAAAACAGTTAAAAATCAATCGTACTATGTCTCCATTTTCGGCCACTGTATGGTACCTGCCCTTTTATAATTTTTAATGCATACAATCTAGCGTCAAACTGTGAAATACGAAGCGTTTTTCTCAAAAAATTCTTAAGGTCAGATCTAAACCAAAACTCAATCAGACCAGTTTGACTTACCGACGCCTTCAATTGCACAAGTGTAAGATTCCGATGTGCTTTATTCTTGCAAACTTTTTGCATGACTTTCAACAAGTTGATGGACACAAAAAAGTTCCGGCGAGAAAACTCTGTGATTTCTTCCTGTTGGAGAATTTCTTCTACGGTCTTGTCACTACCACTTTCATCAAGTGCTATTATGGACGTCTCGCGGTCCGGTATATCTTTATCAGCTGCGAGCGTACGGCATATAGCAAAAAATCTATAATGCTGTTAGCTAGTAACTTCAGTTTGAATTCATTTGTACACACTTTAGCGCAGGTACTTCAGGAATCTGAAGCACAAACTGGTCGATTTCTTTGGTATTAAAAACTTGCAAAAATAAAGGTAAAACGTTTGAGTCGTAGAGTAGTTGAGAAAGAAATTCAAACTTCAGTATATCTAAAACTGTTAATCATCAGATCAAATTGCAAAAATTTAACACATACGAGAAAGTTTGAGCCATTTCAAAAGCAAATAAATGAGACCAGAAATTGCTTTCAATATGATTTCAGTTTCTCGCGCATTTTCGAGCTCGGTCTTGGTCAGACCATCGCCGGTGCCTATGCTGATATTAGCAAGAACGCAGAGACTATTGGTATAATCACCTGGTTGATTCGTTTGCCCATCCAAGAATTGTTGTCGCTTAAAGTATGCCCCCGCTGATTCGAGAGACACTGTAGACAGAACCACCTTTAACGTGACAACGATAAAAGATTGAAGGCTTTCCAGACTCTCCATCTAAAAACCGGTCAGCAGCGTCATTCATCGGTTACTGAAAACTGAACTCACGTAAAGTTTCTCCGTTCTCGCTAAGCGTTTTGCGGATGCATTTTTGGGTGCGGTGCCATTAGCCATCCCACTGCGAGCGATTTCATCAGGTTCTATCCAACCTCGCTCCTGCTTCATGAACTCTTCGCGTTCCTCCCACAATTGTAATGTTCCAAGACTAGTTCTCATGCGTTTTAAAAATATTTCATCCGCTTCTTTAATGCTGACTGGAATTTCAACGCTTTGGGGAAACATGAAGGGTACATTCTGGTCCGTGTGAAACGCAGACTTCTTAGCTTTACCTCCTCCTGGTGGTGGCGACGGAGGTGGTGATGGTGCTGGAGTTGCGATATGAACCGATGAACCCGGTAAAGGATTGTTGGTAAACTCAATTACACTACTTGCGGAAGACGCCGCAGAGCTGTGAGTGTATGCAAATTTTGGAGGTATTATTTCAGACGGAGGCTTGTAACCAGGATATCGAAAACTGATACCTTGCCGAAATACCTGGTAATCTAATGGAGATGTGCTAATGGCTTCTTTTGTCGTCTCGAGTGGCAAGCCTGCCTGGTTCCGGGCATATGTTTTAGCTCGTGCAAGGTCTTTTGAAGTTCCAAGGAGCCGAAGAGTCAACTTCCAAGTCAGCAAAAATATCTATAAAATATTAGCTGCAAGTCTTCAATGCAAAATAGACTGGTTTACATTTCGCCATGGCAAATCGTCTGGAATATGTACACGAAAAAGACCGATTTGCTTGATGAAATATGCAAGAATGTTTGGGTTAAGTTGCGAGAGATCGTCAATGAATTGCTCGTTCTTTATGTTTTCCACAATAAAATATAATACCGTCAAAGCTAAAAACAGATTTGTTCTAAGTTGCTGCAATCGCGGAGCACTTTCGTTAGTTTCATCACTATACAAGATTAGGCATCGCCGGCGAATAACAATGACGTAGCGTACTAGATGGTGTCTATAGTATGCTGAATAAACTGATAGAGCACAGATAATGCACCGGTTTTCCATAACAACACTGTATTTGTGAAGATCAAGTCCAATTGTTCTTCGACACTATCCACCTCTTTAAATGCACCTAAAAAACTGTCAATTGCAAAATACTAAACAATTAAGTAGTGAGCTAACCGGCCGCAACATAAATCAATCGTTTCAACGCTGCCGAGACGTCGTTACGGTTGGTGATCGCGTCAAGCTGTGCAGTGATGTATTGTCTTTTCTTTGAATCTTTGAGAGCACGCCAATCTAGTTTTTCGAATTAGTTACTCTGCTGTATGTATACAGTAATCCTAACCTCCAACAACAGACTTGGAAAATTCATCTAAGCTCTCTTTAACATAAACTGCATCTGAATAGGCAAACCATTCGTCAAGCTCTGTTCGAGTAGAATCAGTATCTGAGTACTCGTATTTAAATTCCGGAGCCTAAAAAAAGTTAATAAACACAACCTCATATAAGCTTGCCACCGTATCATACTCCAATCTTTGGGGACTTCGCATCAATATGTACAACTGGATTTAACGGATCAATATCTCGATCCGAATCATTATCCTGTAGTGGCACAATAGCAAGCTTAGTGTCCTGGGTCGATCGAAGCGAGCCCATTTCAGCCAAACAGACTATGGAGCATAAATTATCCAAGATCCCTTAATCACAAGAATGCAAATGATAAATCTTATGCTTTATTGATGTACGTGTTGACTAGTATTCTCTGTGAGAACCAAGTATTTAAAGCTTACAATTTAGATAAGGGCTTTGTACATAATTACTACTATTTTGACTTTCTGGACAATTTGCCGCACGTGATAATCAGGTGCAGCCAAAAGAAATCAAGAAGAATTCCAGGTCAAAACGCAATCTAATTCATCGATTATTTTGTGGGGGTCTGTGTACGTGTTTCAGCTGTAACATTTTGAACCGAGCGCGCGACTCAAATTAAAGGTCGGTGAAGTACGCGTCCGTGACACAAAGGAAACGACGCGTTTTGTTTTGACTCTAATTGCGCGGTGTGAGGTTGATGTTTGATGCTGCTGTAAAATCATATATATGAGGCCAATTCCTCCTTCTATTTTTCCCATTCTCTTACACTCCTCTTTGTTAGTTTAAAGAATTATTAAGGGCCTTCTATATTTAACATTAATTTATAACGCCTATGCTGCCCCCGGTCAAGGGATGATGATGAGGCGTCTTCATGCGGCGTCTGTAAATAGCGGTATGTTTGTGTTGTATAGCGAGTACGAACGACAAACTCTTGTTCAGTGCCCCGAGACACCATTCAAAGGATCACTAACATTTTATTGAACTCAGAATCTTCCACTGACAAAGACAATGACTCTGTTGATAATGACTGTCATTCTTCAGTGATTTCACAAAACAGTCGGAACTATTTTAAATTAGCGTTAGAAAAGCTGTTGATTGTTCCGTCGCTCGCCTGGTCTGCCAACTTCGGCATTGCCAGCCCTTTAATTACTTCATCCTATTCTCATTGCTCCAATAAAGACGGTCATTCTACGGAATATTCAACTTCTACGTTTGAGTTAACTTTACCTCCTATAAACTTCCTTCCGCCAATTTCGCTGCCACAGAAGTTTACAATGTCTGACCCAGATATGCCAGATCCAATTACTCCACCAGCTATACCCCCTCGAACCCGGCCACCATTAGCTATAGAGATAGTCAAAAACGGCGATGCTTACGACTCACAGATACAGACTCATAACCGACAACAGCCATTTGAAACCCGTTCACGATCTCGAAACGGATCAGTGAACCAGCCAAGCGAGAGAAAACCGCCACTGAGTACTCCACAGAGACCAAGGAAACCGTCGCTTGCACTATCGTCTGTGTCCAACAATTCAGCGAATACTTCCCCATTCCCATCGCCGTCGTCAAATGGTGAGACTGCAGAACAATATCTTTCAAGTAGCAGTCCACTTGAAGACTCCCCGGCATCAACAGCATCCGAATCATCCGGATACTATTTTAGTTCAACAAATGGATCGAAGAAGCAGTTTCATAGGAGGAACTTGGCGATTATGAAGAACTCATTGAATGCAAGTTATACTCCTGTCGAAGTACCGCCACCTCGGTCAAGTATACGAAAATCGTACTATACCGCATCTTTTGAATCAGTGAAGTTACCGCGAGAACAGGACATAAAACCGGAAAAATCGACCAAATCAGAAGTACGAGCAGAGAATAAGTCGACAGAAAGTGCTATACAAAGTACAACGGGACCTACAATCAAACTTCTGGAAGAAAAGGAAGAGTTGTTTATAAACAAGGTCGCGTGCATAAATAAAATTGCAGATAATGAGCAGCAGTTAAGTATTTTATCGTCGACAGCGCCGTTGTCTACAGCTAGATCAGTGTCTGGCAATAGCTCTTCTAAACGACGTCAAGCCATTGGACTAGATTTTTCGACACTGAGTAGAGACAGAATGTCAAGATCGAGTCCGGATTTGCATGCGCTATACGTCTCTTCAACTTCTGTCGACAATGCCATACCAGTACCTGAACTTCCTATTCAAATAGAAGGTACAGTCGGCCTTAACAGTAATTCGGGAAGCAGCTCGAGTACGTCGAGCAAACCTCACTCATTGAAATCACAGCGGTCTTTGCCAAGACTGAAGAACTTTGCGAAACGTGCTGGATTAGCGGCAAAGCAAGCAGCCGCAGGTCGAAGGGTTTCAAGATCGGTGTCACCTCTGTATCGAGCTACTACGAACGAGCTTACTGGCTCCCCGACTTTAGATTCGTTGGCCATGCCACCACCACTACCGCCTTCGATGAGATCTTTCGCCCCCCCACCGGTACCACCGGTGTCAGAACAAGGGTCAGACGGTACTTTTGGAACTGAACCGATAGAGAACACGTCGAGTAGTGCAGCTACAAGCGTGCTTAATTTTTTAACACCGACTTCCAGTCAAATAACGTCTCCAGATGACACGAACTCGGTTTCAGAGGACGATAAAACGATAGAAATGAAAACGCCACTCAGATCGCCTCGAGAAGATGTTGAATCAGAAGTTTATTTCACACCTCAACCAAGACGCGTGCCTTCGATGTCAGAGACAGGGATCTCGATGTTGATGTCAGCTCGAACGGTCCCAAGTTCGAAAACGGCCAGTACTACGGCGCCGAGGAATTCATTTGCGTTACGACCAATCACGTCTGAACTCGACTTGAAGCAGGAGCGCAAACGACTACATCTAATTCGAGAGCTTCTCGATACTGAGACTGCTTATTTGGCTGATTTGATGGTCATTGATAAGGTATGATTGGAAATAGCTCGACTAACTTTGCCTGACTGTGCATAGTATTATCGACGACCTGCAGCAGCGCAGTCTTTCATCAGCAACGATGACGTTTCTGTCATTTTCCAACACCTTGATAGAGTCATTGACTTCACGTACAAATTTCACAGCAGTTTGCAGAGTGCGGGAGCGCAGGCTCTCAGTCTGAGCAGAACCATAAGCGGGTCAGATTCGTGCGTTATGGAAGAAACCGAGTCGTATATCGGGGAGACTTTTCTACAAGCGGTAAGTTGAATTTATTTTAGGTAAGCGTATGAATTTCCAACGTTTGTAGGTCACTCGTTTGGAGACTGTGTATCAGCAGTATTGTCAATGGCACGAGCAGTCCATCCACCGGCTCAATAGACTAACTTCGAATAACCCGAACCAGATGTCGAAATGGCTAGAATCGTGCCAGCGCGCCAGTCGATCACACACGAATGCATGGAACTTGGAGTCACTACTGATCAAACCAGTTCAGCGGTTGATGAAGTATCCTATGATTTTGAAGTCGCTTTCGGAATGCACGCCTGACAGTCATCCTGACAAGCCGTCTATTGACAAGGCTGCGGTCGCCATTCAGGCGATTACGGACCGAACAAACAGGTCTAAGCAGTCAACCCCGCTCATGCCGGACACAGCGAGCACTGAGCTACGAAAAGGCGTGACCAAAGGGTTTGTGCGGTCGTCAGAAAAACTTAAGACGTCTGTAGGTATATCTGAGAAGTACGAAGTCAACGACCGGTCTTATGATATTCTTGTCGATCGATTTCGCCGGCGTTATCTGGAGTTAAAAACTGTTACAGAAGCGTTCGGGCCAGCATACCAGGTGTCGGCCAATCTAGTCGACAAGTTGCATGCGCTTGCGAGCTCTTTTGAGAACTGGTCGAAGCTGTCGGTCGAAAGGATTTCGGCGACCGAGTCGCCGACGTTACGGCAGTCGGGCAATTTTGCAGAACTAGAATTGCAGCGGCGAGGTTTACGACGTGCGATTGCGGAAATGAAAGAGACTGATCTAGTGAGTTTCAAATCGAAAGTTGCGAGTCATGTGGTACTGCCGTTGGAGCAGGTTCTTGAGTTGTTTGAGCGGCCGCTCAGGTCTATGGCGAAGCGCGATCGCAAGCTGCCTGATTATAAACGGTACGCAAGTCTGCGAGACCGCGGCATGGTGCCAGACAAAACTACAACCGCGCTGGCGGAATCATACTTGGCGCTCAACAGCTCGATTGTGAAGGAGATTCCTAAGTTTTTAAAGTTAGTGGATGACATGATGACTGCAGTCACGCGGAACTGGATTGATATTCAGATGACCTGGAACAAGGCTTGCATGCAGCGACTGCGGCAGTACTGCAAGAAGACGTTAGCCGACATGTCAGAAACCGGGCCGTACCAGATTGACGACATTAGTTTACCTTTCTTGCTGAAGTTCACATCGCTCGAGGAAGAGCTGGAGACAGTCGGGGTGTGCAACGGCGAGTTGCACAACTATCTAAGCGCGCTGGACGCGGACGCAAAAATCAACAAGACTTCGTCAATGGCGTCGATGCGGTCAACCGAATCATCGAGATCGGCGTGGTCGCGAACGAGTACACCAAAGATGACCGGGACGATGCGGTTTGGAAGCATGCCGAAATTGGGCGGAAGCACGCCGAAACTCGAGCACTGATAAGTGAGCGAGGGAGCATTTTGCATTTTACATCCAGTTGGTTTTGTGGAATTTTGTATATTTTTGCATTATAGGTAGGAATTATAGCATTTTATGGTTTTTTAAATTCGCGCGTAATCATATGCCGACAAGTTATACATAAGAAACATTTAAAGAAACTATTTACTGGCACGAATAAGACGCCATTGAAAAAACATTTTTACATGATTGGGAACAAGCACGAGTCTGTGAGCGCACGCGGTACACCGCCACCGGCAGCAAAGTACTTCAGCTCGACATATCGTTTCCAAAACTCGAACTTACGTTCCTTCAGCGCCTCTGCTGCGAGTTTAATCGCGAGAGTTTTTGCACTCTCTTCAGCCTGGCGTTCATCGGCCGAGAGTTCGTGCAGCCGCTCATTTTCTTCGACGCGTTTACGGTCGATCTGGTATTGTGCCAGCACGGCCGGTTTCATATCTGTCAACTCGCGGAACACACGCGGGGAGTACAGCGTCACGCCTTCAATTTTTGTCATCCGAGGTTCAGTCAGCGACGCGGCGGGACCGTACAGCGACTCTTCGACCTTGATCTTTGCTTCGTACCGCGACATGTTGCGGCGGGACTGTAGCCACGCGTGACCTTCACGTGCAACCAAGGCCCGGCCGTACACGAAATCGTCTTGGATTTTCGCAAAGTCTGGGATCGCTCCAGACATAGCGAAGTACTCGGTCATCAGCCGGGACTCTCGCATTGTGAACGGCAACACCTCGATCTTGTCGATAGACTGGAAAGTCTGAAACAGCTTGTCGTCATACTTTTCCTTCAGATGGTCAGTGTACGGTGTTGGCTGGTCTTGATCGTACACGCGGCGCATAGTCAGATTGTTGCTTGACTGAGACGATGTCGCGCCGACAGTGAATCCACACGGGAACGATTCCTTGCCTTCGAACAAGTCGACAATTAGCTTGGGCAAATAAAATTGGTCATAAGGAATCGACTTGTAGTCTTTGGTGCGGTACGCGGTCATAGGCTTGTCGGCAAAAATGCTGACGTTGTCGACCGAAACCACAATCGGAATTCTTTAAACTAGTTAGCCAAAATGTCGCGTGTAGTAATGTGGAACCTACGTAGAAACGCGTGGGACTTTAAGCTCAGCAATCAAAGCCTTGAAAACCGGGACCGCGCTTCGTGAATGGGCAGCGCCAAACTTCAACAAGTCATGCACTGTATTTACTGATTTTTCCAGAGTCGTGGTCTCTGTTCGAGATGAGCTGAAAGTGTAAGATTCTGTGAGTTGAAACTTTTTCAACACGGCTGAGTTGGACCGGTACATTTGCTTCATGAGCCGGCTAGTGTACATTTGCTGGTCGTAGATGCCCTCCGCCTCGTTGTACTGATAATCAACCCATCCGTCAACCAAGTCCTCTGCGTCAGGAATGTGAATGACAAACGCCTCATGAGTCCTGGCCAAAGCAATAAGTTGCTGAAGAACAACACTTTTTCCCATTCCAGCTTTACCGACAATCAGTGCACGATAACTCTCTTTGTTCAACTTTGCGTTTAGCAACACCTGAGCAAGAGCAGCAGTCTCGGTCTTAAGAATTGTTGCTTGCTCTTTAAACAAGTTAAAATATTGTTTAGGTAAGACCGCATTCGCTTTCCTCAAAAAGTCCACTGTCTTGTCGTTGTATATACATAATCTTCCAGCATGCTCGTATAAACCATTAACGTCTCGCAATTCCGCATATTTGTCTTCCACAACAGTTGTAGGCTCCTTAAACTCATAAAACTCGGCATCTTCTTCCGTAGTCTCTGTCTCTTTCCCAAATTCGACCTGACTGTGTGAGAAGTCTTGAGATTGTGAAGCTTCAATTGATTCGGTCTGGGCATCGTTCTCGCCAGCATGCTTCTTGGCAAACCATGAAAAGCTCAACGGCGGCATTGACAGTCCTTCAAGATTGACAGGGTTCGGGACGGGTAAACCAAATTTGTGTTTAATTGTATCTTTGAAGCTATAAATCGATGTTCCATTCGCTTTCTTTGGCGTAGACAGTGGCGCCTTCATTTTCTTCACTCTGTTTGCAAAAGGTGAAATGGCAACTCTTGCCTCAGCAGGCGACGCCTTTGCGAACGCGGGCTGAGAAGTGTGGATCATTTGGTGCCTACTGATAATAGTGAAGTATACGGCCGGCTGATGGGCCCGGCCAGCCACCGACTGATGCAAAAGTCGCGACATGTTTGCACGGAACGTATACGACCTTAATCGAGTAATAAATGAGTCTGTTCCGGGTGCAACATGCGGTGAAATGCAATGCACTTCTGTCTTTTGTCTGTTCGCGATTCCGAAAAATTGTCTAAGGATTCTTCGCGGCTCGCATCACAAGTTACCCTGCTTAATAAAATGTACAAATCCCTTAAATAAGCCGCACAATGCTGTTTGAAACGATTTGGCGTTCAAGGCATAAATATGACGTTGTTTATGAATAAAATTTGGCGTTTAACAAGGCCGAAGAACGGACGCTCTGGCCTTGTCTGAGAATGTCAACGCGTGTGGCATGTGGAGTTGATGTCATGACAAGCGTAAAGTGCTGAAACGTAGTTATAGAGTCGATGATTATTTGAGAGTGAAGAAGAGACAATTCATGATGCAGTGATAAGACTAGATCTACGAAATGTCAAGCGTACGACAGACGCAGGGCACGTACTGCATGGACATTGCTTCGTGTTTTTGCGTACGCGCATATATGAAAGAGTCAAAACTCAGGGATGAGTCGTATATGTACAGCCAAAGCTGCCACCCAGTTCTGAAACTGTCTGTTCGGATCGTCGGGATTTCGGTGCTTGTTCTTATGAGCACTGAAAATGTCACTGCGAATTGATAATTAAAAAATGAATTGATGCCGTGGACAATCTGCGTAGACACAGTTGTGAACTAAACAGTTGACATATTACCACTTTATCAATACACAAATCCAGACCATTTCTTGTATCTAAATTATCAAGTTTATTTACTTTTCTTAATGCCATTTTCGACCAAAAAAATTTGGCTGGACTTTCAATTCAAGTGCTGTTCAAGGTCTAGAAGGCCGGGTAACTTGTGTACGGTGGGAGTCTAGAATTGCCGTTTCTGACAAAACATGGTTGAAATTGCACTGCCACATGAGCCGCACCCCTCCATATCACTAATCAATGCTTACATTGCAATTGTATGGCACATAATAGAATACTACAGATATTTGTCATGAAATAAAGCAATTGTATAATAAGTATGAAATGCACTAGTAATAACCTATATCTCTTAATATAAACAATAAATGCATTGTGTAGAATTTCTTAGTAAGCCATCAAGTACTCGATATATCAGTATAGAGCACTGCCACTTCATCCACCTTCAAACCCGCCTCGGCCGCTCCCTCTCCGTCATCCGTTCCCGACCTCGACTCTTGCCCTTTTTTTTTTCCTTATTTTATACAAAAAGAAGTTCATTTTCAGAGACCTCCGCTAGGTTCTTCTTCTTATTGTTGCTTTATTGAGTGTGATCTTTTTCACAGTGTTCAAATCATCTTCAACTTCATTGTATTCAGCCACACTGGTTCAAGCTTTTGCTAAATTCGCGTTCCGTCGTCGTCCTTTAGTATATTTATCAGCAGCTGCTTCCTCGGGTGGTCTTTTATTGACTGCAAATAATAAATCTTCAGATCCTACATCTTACAATTCCAGAATGACCCATTCCAAAGTCGTCATTATCGGTATGTTTTAGACTTGCGCCGAATTTCAGTTATCGGAATAAGACTGGAAAAACAATAGACTGACCTGTTGTCATCTAGGCTCCGGCCCTGCTGCCCATACTGCTGCTATATATCTTGCTCGTGCTGAAATCAAGCCTGTTCTTTATGAGGGTATGTGATTCTTTCAATTGTGCGAAGGTTTCATATCTTTGCGCCCGTATATAGATCTCGAAGTAAATACTAACGTCTTATTTAATAGGTATGCTTGCTAACGGAATTGCCGCCGGTGGCCAGTTGACTACCACTACCGAGGTTTGTGTTTGCATTGAGACATCAATAGTTGGTGCTGACTGTTATTCTAGATTGAAAATTTTCCTGGTTTTCCCAATGGAATTCTCGGTGCTGAGCTCATGGACAACATGCGTGCTCAGTCCGAGAAGTTTGGTACAGAAATCATCACCGAGACCATCTCTCAGGTCGATCTGTCATCCCGTCCGTTCAAGTACTGGACAGAAGACAACGAGGAAGAAGAGCCAAACACGGCCGATACCATCATCATGGCCACTGGTGCCTCAGCCAAACGTCTTCACATTCCTGGAGAAGAGACTTACTGGCAATCTGGAATCAGTGCGTGTGCTGTGTGTGACGGTGCTGTCCCAATTTTTCGAAATCAACCATTAGTCGTCGTCGGCGGCGGTGACTCTGCTGCCGAGGAAGCTCTTTTCCTGACCAAGTACGGCTCAAAGGTCTACGTTCTTGTTCGTCGTGACAAGCTGCGTGCGTCAAGCATCATGGCCAAGCGTTTGCAAGCGCATCCCAAGGTTGAAATTCTGTGGAATACTGAGCCTGTTGAGGCGAAAGGCGAGAGTGGTCTGTTGACTAAGCTTGTCATCAAGTCTACCAAAGACAACTCACTTAGCGATCTTCAGGTCAAGGGGCTGTTTTACGCAATCGGCCATGTTCCCGCAACTTCCATCGTCAAGGACCAGATCGAGACCGACGAGGACGGATACATCATTACCAAGCCTGGCACTGCCATGACTAGCGTGCATGGCGTGTTTGCTGCTGGTGACGTGCAGGACAAGAGATACCGGCAGGCAATCACCAGCGCTGGCACGGGATGCATGGCAGCCTTAGAGTGTGAGAAGTTATTGGCCGAGGAGGAAGATGCGAGCGAGTAGACATGGGAGTTTGATTAGAGAACTGAAGGTTGCATTACATCGTTTTAATGATTTCACTTTTGTTTAAAGCCTACTCGTACAGGCGAATTGTACATACGGCTTGTGCGCCTCAATAGAGAATATTATATTTTATAAATAGACTATTATGATCAATAGATTGTTTGGATGTATTATACGCTTGACTAAGCTGAATTGATTTGGACCGTGAAATTAATTACACGCAAGTTTGTCGGACCTGAATTCCCAACTTTGACGACCCCTGAAGATTATTTGGATTTGACTAGTCCTGAAGGTGTATGGTGTTTTGACAAGCAGGTATCACACAAATAGCGTAGAAAGGCGTCTGAATATTATTATAAAATAGCGTCAAAGAATTGTAAATTTAATAGCAAAATGCCAAGTTAAAGTATAGAAAATTAGGACGGAGTTCCTGCTGCCATCATTTACAACTGATTGATCCTACGGCAGCGGTCGGTAAACTACGCTTATTTGTTGATTTACTACAAAATTCAAAACTAAAAATATGCTTGATTTATTCGCATTTAACAATAAGTCACTTTATTGGCAGAAACAGCAGTTTTAACTAGAACCAGTACGCAGTGAGATGGTGCAAATTAAGGTTTGAATGCAATGACTTCAGAATGTTTTGCAGCGTCGCGAGCCTTGTTCTTTACATAACCCATTAATAAAGATGATTGAAGTTGTTTGTAATGATCGGTAAGCTCAAGAGTTTAAGATACATAAATAGACTTATTTAACGAAATTAGATTAGGAAAGAAGATCCGGGTTAAAGTGTGCAGTTTTGATTTTATGGTAGAAATGAGTCTGATTTACGACTATAGTGTTTAGAGGACGACACGATTGGCGATTTCAAAAAACTGGTTGCGAGTCAAATTGGAACGTCGCCAGAAAAGATTAGTATGCTACTCTTACAATGAAATAGACAGAGGATGCTAACAAATGGGCATAGTTTTGAAGAAAGGGTACACAGACTAGGGAAATATGGAGTTGAATTATTGACGAGTTAATTAGATACACAGCATTTAAAGATCACATCACACTTGCAGACTATGAGATTCACAATGGAATGAACTTGGAACTGTAAGATTTTATGCTCGGATTGATGATGGAATGTCGCTAATTGGCGTTTTTCATAGGTATTATGCGTAAATGTTGGTATAGCACATTAATCTATCCACCACCAATGAATCTGTTACATGAACACAGCATATGAATCAGTCACGACAATTAAACGTTGTATAACAAGCCTCTTTGTACGACTGCTCAGGAGTAAAACTGTATGATGCGGCTGTCGGAGGCACATCATACGCACTAGAACCAATTCTCACGAGAAGTTTGCAGTACACAATGGAAAGCGCTTATTGTCGTTTGTCGTAGATGGTTGGCCAAGCCATTGGACAGAATGTGTCAGACTGCTTCTATTCTTTGTTCCTGCGTACGCGTAGAGGGCCTCACTCGCACCAACATCTCCTTAAGTCTGCAAAAGGCTGCTGTTTGCTCATAACTGGACGGTGATTAGGCCATTAGTCGTACGTTCACTTTAAGAAGAGCAAAGGTGTTGACGGCAGCACAATGCGGACTTGATGCGTTCGCTCGTTACTTTGAAAATGAGAGGTTTTTCTCATCTACCTCGGCTTAGGTATTCATGTATGATATGATCCTGAGAATATCGCGACCGTGATGGCATTGATTGTTGGGCCTCCGGATACGCCGTACCAGTACGGAATGTTTGAGTTTTTAATGGAGTTAGAAAAAGGTTTGGCTCGAGCGAACATTCTGACAGATCAGATTATCGGACAAAAAAGCCAGAAGTGACGGCACTGACTACGGATAACGGTCGCACACGATTTAACCCAAACGTGAATAGTGGAACCATGACTGACATCGAGCTAGATTTACGCGACAGGCAAAGTTTGTCTGTCTGTACTGGGGTAACGCTGCTGACTACCATGTCAGTGTGCAAGCTCTGAATGAAAGCTAGAACATGGCAGGGTTTGTCGGGTGAATAGTGATCACCGGCGCAAGAAATAAAAATCCGTGTTACTGCCGATCCAGAGTCTTCTGAGCGCAAATCCGTTCGATAACGAGCCCGGGTTTGAGGCTAAAGTTGGCGAAAGCAGCAGGTTCACGCATGACAGGGAAAGTTATTGTCGAAAAGTAATGCGAAATCAGATTTGGCAGCACCAATTGCTTTTAACGTTTTACAGATCATGCACGAGACATTGAGAATTTCTATTTTACAACGACTAGAAAGCTACTTGGGACTGGCACAAAAAAAAACATGGAAAGGTGCATTTTGACGTGGGAAACAAATCTTTGCTATTTCAAGACTACTGCAGACGTCTATTTGTGTACTATTACTCTGAAAAAAATTGAGTTGGAATACGCTAAAGTGCGTGCTGGTCAATTTTTCAACACGATGCCGTTTGAAGACAACAATGGAATGACAGGTTTTTTTCGTACAATGAACTTGAAAAAAGGATGCACAAGGTTTATGAAGCTCTAAATAAGGAGACTGAGAGCTGGGCGACGCAAGGCTGTAAAATAAAAATCTGGAAGAAGGAATTGGCTCGAGTTTGCAATTGCAGTATCAACAAATATCTATGGAGCCGAAAGAAAAACATCAAGACACCGTGCTGCTTGAGTTAATTGACGATTCACTGGGCCATGGTGGGTTTGTGTTGGAGTATTGCAGTATCAAGACATACGAATTAGATTTACATTGGACGACCTATGACAAGTCTTGATGGCGGGTTGTTTCGCATGCGAATGACATTTTCGCCTCAGCATTCAAAAATACAGGCAAGAACGCTATTCGAGGCTCCGATTTATCACGTTAACGCGTCTGGCACGGTTTTAAAGGTAATGCATTGAATGTCTCTCATGCGCTTAGTCGAGGGGATTCCATTTATTCGAGTACAACAAGCGGACGACATCAAATCGCATTTCGAAGCGCTGGTGCAATTGCTCGAGTCAGACCAGATCTTGCCCGATCCGCGAACATGGATGAATCTGGACGCTGCCAAGTTGTATTTTGGTGACGCTGACAAGAAGAAGTCCGCAAGTTGTTCCGCAGGTAACTTTTGAAATTTTAAGGTTCAAACTGACGTTAAGTGACATTTCTAGATATGTTTAACGATTGGTTGAGTATATTTATTATATGTACTAAGGTTTTCCTTTCTTCTTTGGCTTGCTTGGCTCAAAGGGACGGGTGTTGTTTGAAAGTTAAGACTTTGCATATAAAGTTTACACGAACTACTCCTAAAAACCTTCAGAGATATAGTATTTATCTACCACAAGTCAAGACAAAAGGATTGTGGAGCGCATGCATATGTTATGACCAGTAAGAGTCCTTTTGGTTGAGACTTTGCATAACAGTAGATTCATCTTGCCAAGATTGTTAAAACGAATCGTATGATTCTACACTGACTTATTTTTTTTTTTATTTTTTTTTTTATTTTTTTTTTTATTTTTTTTTTATTTTGAAGCTTAGACAAACAAGACGAAAAACCGATGGATGGCAAACTGACTGTAGGCTGATTTATGTAAAAAGTCTTGATAGAAAGAATGCAGCTATCGCTATGTAACGAGTCAACGTTTTGTCCTACTTTAAACTTCTGGAACAGTTAACGGTGTCTACAAGTGTATGATTCTTTAATGAGTGAAATTATGTATTTCACTAGAACCATAGCAGTTCAAGAGAAGATGAGACTCGTGAAGACGGTTAATTTGCCGAAGATAGTTTTCTCTCTGGAGTAATAATAATTATATGAAGTAGACCTTCATCGGCCGAGAAAAAACTCTAGATTTGATTTAGACGGTACATGGGTAAGGGACCGATGCGAATGAAACCAGTAGCACGCCATTAGTAGTACTCTGCAAAGCAAAGCCGTTATCTTAATGAACTATAATAGCATTTTTTTTATTCAGACTATATTGATTTACTGTTTCGTCAACAGTATGCCTGCACCTTATGCATCGATTGTTACTACTCTGCATTAAACGGCATCTCTCGATCAAGATGTGGTCAACTCATAGACAAATAGTGTTCTTGTTTGAATTAAAAAGTAAACGAACAACTTTTCTATGGCGTACAGTGCGTTAAACTAGACTACAAATTTGTACCTGACGACCTCGGCCCGACTTTACGTCTACAGTTTCCTCCCATCGGGGCATGTGTTAAAGTTCTAAGTGATCGCGACTTTACATCGACAGCATAAAGAGGGTCTTGCCCACCGGCCTCCATAAGAGAGGAACAAGAAGAGAAACTTTAAAATGACTTTTACTCTCTCACTAAGTTGTTCTCGCTAAACCCGGTTAGGGTCCAGTTTTCATAACTCTAATATTTAACTCACAATATTGCAAGCCCAAACTCCAAGTTTTTAAATAGACGGGCGCGATGAGCTGCCAACTGTAAAATCTGCATTGGTACATGACCACAATTAAAAAGAAGACATTTTGAGTGGTGTGGTAACGTTATAGACTTCCTTCGGTGTTCACCAAATGTCGGCATGAGCATATATCATATGCGCTCTTTCCCTCTTATTTTCTCTTTCTATTTCTCATTTCTCTTTCTCTCTATTTAACCATTCTTTCCCATTTGCACATACACATACATACTAGACACAATTGAATAGATTTCATGCAACAGGACCGACCACCTGACATCAAACTGTCGGACGACTCAAATCATCATTCAATAACAATGAAAGAATCCCACACCATGCAGCTCACACGGTCATTGACCAAAAAGATAAAACGAAGACTTACATTACCTCGGTCCCCATCTTCAATGGCCGATGTGCCCTCTGCATTGACCAGTCCGTCATCAAGGCATTCAAACCCTGCGAGTGAAGCAGGGTCAAGCACGTCTGAACAAATGCTGTTTGACTACACTGGCTTTGAAATTGATACAAGACGGCGTGCACTGTCTACTTCTCAAAGATCGACTCGGTCAATGAACTCGTCGTCTACGTCAGTCCATCAATTGGATGATTCATACGCATATCATTCAGGTCACGACACACTGCCTCGTGCGCTCACATCGACTGCATCATCTCTCCCGTCGACCCCAAGAATTATGCAAGACTCGTCATTCTTCGACCACAATTCTTTACGATCGTACTCCCCGTTCGCTGCCCCCGAACAAGAAACTGCGTTTACATCGTCGTCGCATGACCATCCTGCACAAGA
This sequence comes from Lipomyces arxii, assembly GCF_038497795.1. Taxonomy (NCBI): domain Eukaryota; kingdom Fungi; phylum Ascomycota; class Lipomycetes; order Lipomycetales; family Lipomycetaceae; genus Lipomyces; species Lipomyces arxii. Next base: position 85,277 of record NW_027117719.1, read on the forward strand.
TCAAGATGACATTGCAGATGAAATGGCAAACGAGATACTCGAAAAAGTCAACAATAAATTCGGTGCATCTTCCAAGGACGAGATTTGGTGGGGTCTATAACCACACAATTGGATTAACACAACACAACATAAAGCATATACATAGGAGTTTTTTATTATAGGCATAAGAACAGGCGTTATATTTCGGATGGGTTTTGTAACTTTAAGAATCGAATTGAATGATTTCACAAATCACTCACAAATGAATCACAAATTGTGAATTTTAGACTTTAACAGAAGATCGGAGACTTTCTTGATTTAGACGAGCGCTGTACAATATTTTGTAACCTTAACTTTAATTTTTAAATTTCCGCATTAAAATGTCTGTCGTATTTGCCTCGTTTAGACAAACTGTTAGAAATATAAGGTTACGTTACAAACGTCTGTTTTACTTGGCACAGAAGGTCGGTTAGCTTGCCTTAACTCCGATTTCTATCAAACGCACAACTAAAACTACTGCTTTTGTATGCTAAAATCTTGGTTTTTGGCACCAACATAAGAGCAACATTTTAGACTTTTCCATTATCAAGTTTGTAGGGTTTGGCCCAATTAGCCTTTTTAGACTTGCTTTATCGTATCATTTTAGATCCTGCCATTTAAGGCAGTGAGTGAGTGAGGTATTATCTGTAAAATAGTTTTTACAGTACTGTGGTTATTGTTCATTAATAGTTAAATTAAATATAGTAGAAATTATGTAATATTGGTCAATCGCCGAAAAACTTTATTGTGTCCAAGTCAATTCGACCCACTTTAGAATAACATCTTGCTCGACTCTATTTCAAAGAAAGAATACTCTTCTTACTTACACTTGTGAACTTAGTTTTGCTTTTGGTTCTAGAGAGCAGTTTCATTTGCTTATCTGTGGGGACATCAGACTTGTGTCATTCGTATAATGTGATGAGTACATATATGTATGTATAGACCCGCACAGTGTACACACATAATGTAGACAATCGGTACATTTAATTCAAAGAGCAAGGCCATAATATAAAAGAAGGCTTATAATAGGTACCTGTCACTACAAAACCCCTTCTTTTACAAACTTCTCGTTCTTAAACGAATTCTCGCTTTACAGCAAACACGCAAATGCCCGCACATAAAATTATAACTTATCCAAGACCGGCTTTGGACGTCTTCACCCTAGCCATAATCGGTGACGCCATCCCAACGTTCCCGTTCCTGCCCAACCCAGACCCTGACACCCAGCCCATCTTCTCAAGCAACCGACGGCCAACGTTGTCGTTCTCGATCTCGGGTGCGTTGCCTCCCACAACGTCTCCCTCGCGATGCCGAAACTGGCCTGTACTACCGTTGGCAAAGTTGACCCGGCTCGACGACGGCGACCCCTTGGCTGCTTTCTTGTCCAGGCGAGGAAAGAACACCCGCCCTTCTGCAGAATCAATCATCCCAAACGGTGCCTCTGCATGACTCCTCGCTGACTTATATAGAATAGTAAATCGAGTCTTACCTCCACCCACAGATTTAGATATTAAATTATATGCAGCCCCAAGAACGTGCACTAAAAAGTCAGATCAAATCGACCTCGTAGCAAAAAAAAGGAATATGTACCTGCTCTACGAGAACTCTTGTCCATGGGAGGAAGGGCAAGTGTGCTCTGCCCCTCATCGCGTAAAAACATTTCAATCTCACTCTTAATGTCTGAAATCGACATCCCTCTGCTATACTTCGCCTTCATATCCGCTTTTCCACTCTTTTTCGCTTTACTGCCTAACAGGCCCCGCGCCCGCAACATTTCACGTTCATCTTTCCTCTTCTTCTTTGAATTCTTATCCCGCAGCCACTGACTCCGTAATTGATACTCCAACTCATCGTCTGATAACCCGAAATCGGGCATTTGCTTGAGTTGCTTTCGACTGGCTTGGTGAATTGGCATAAAATCTGCAAATCGCCTCTCTGCATCAAGCATGTCGTCATCATCATATTCATCGTAGTCTTCATCATCGTCATTGTCATCATCATCATTCTCCTCGTGCTCATCCTCCTCATGCTCATGCTCATGCTCATGCTCATGCTCATGCTCATGCTCATGCTCATGCTCATCCTCATCTTCATCGCTAACAATATTACTAATCTCCTGAATTTTCTGAATCACAGTGCCATTCGGCGTACGATTCACAACAGCATCAACAAGATCCTCAATTTCATCCTTGATGACCTCCTCGCCATCGTGATCTGACTTCACATTCACCGGATGACACGCACTACCTTCCTTGTACTCTTCATCCGACTCGTCGTCTAAAATTCCAGCCTCGTATAGATTCTGGATATAGTCGTCCAACGCATCGTCCTTCTTAACCGGCATAACATCCCGATACATAAATCGCGCCGCTTCCTTCTTCTGCTTTCTTCTCTCCTTATTTTCCAGTCTTGCCTGCCTTGCCTTCCGCGCCTTTTTAGACAAACTCGCCGGTTGCTCGGCAGGAACAGATGGTCGCACTAGATATACAGTTTCATCAACAATTCGAGGCACCGAAGTCACAACAGGCTTGGGCAGTTGAGTCAATAGGTCCGCAGTGCTCGAATGCAATCTCCTCGGTACAAATACAATTTCTTCCTTCAAAGACACTGCGACGTCGTTATTGCATTCGTCAGTAATGAACAGCAACTCGTTCGGCAGCTCAGCCATTGTGTCTTTGACAAACAGCTGCTCGTCCGCTATGTTTGACTCAACAAGTGTCTCGTCCTTAACAATCGACATTCCATCAAGCATAACCGACATGCTCTCGTCAACAAGTCTGTCTTTCGCGTCTCGACGCTCAGAATCTTCAGTTGGCTCTAATTGTATAACACCTGGTACTGCCGTAGTTTCGGCGGAAGCACCTTCTGCCGGCTCGTAGTTGTTATCTTGTAGCTCTCCATCACTATCAATAAAGACTTTCTCAGGCACAGGCTTGGCATCAACAGCTAAAGAAACAGGTAAATGCCGTGTATGTTCTACCAGCTCATCCTCTTCATCTAAAATCTCATTATACAGCGACTCGACAGACTCATGATCATCATCTTCATTTTCAATTGACTCTTTCTCCTCATCGTCTTCAATCACTTCCTCCTCAACGGCTTCAATCAAATCATCTTGATCTTCCTTTTCTTCCGACCCAAGTAAATTTCCAGACTTGACAAACTCCACCGGCACCCTCGGCGTACGCTCAACTGGTGTATCCCTGTCAGTATCACGTCTATATTTATGCTGCCGCGAGGTGTAAAGTGCCTCTTCTCGCATCGACATCGCAGGTTTTCCAGATCCGCGGCCTAGCCAGTCAGAATATGTACTTCCAAAATTTCTCAGTTGTTACCTCCACCACGTCCACCACGTCCGCCACGTCCACTACCACTACCACTACCACTAACACGGCCCCGACCACCGGTTGTGCCGTCGTATCTATCCTCATCCTCGACATTTCCACCGCCAAATCTGCGCCGGTGACCTTTCGAACTGCTGTTTTTTGGCATTACCAACAAATTCACAAATACTAACAATGCCTAACAATATACCGGCTGTACGAATTAAAGTAAATGAATTCTAAGTTAGTTACGTTGCTCGCGCACTCGGAGCCGACTATAGTCGACAGACAGTTAGACTGTTTCAAGGGTTTGATTGCAAAAAAGGGTATAGTACCGGTCTTTGATTTGGATCGCACAAAATCGCATTCTTCCACATATAATTTGAATATGGCGAGTTTCTTTTCAGCACGGCGACGATTGCTCGTGCTTAAAATCATATTAAGGTCATGGTATATTTTTATCTCGGTGCTCATAAGCACAGGAGCCCTGCACAGGGTATGAACCATACGGTACCATGCTATACATGCTAATAACACACACAGCTCTACATTCTTCCAAACTTCTTCAAGCTAGTACAAGCGCGTGCGGAATTGATCACGTATTCGATTGACTTTGTTGCACGTATGAACGGCCAGTTGTTCAAGATTACGCGACAGCCGGTACCAGCTCTTGAGAATGACACTACTGATGCCCAGCACATGAATGCGCAAACACAGACAGACGACAGCAGCAGTAGCAGCATACCAGCAAGTCTGGAAGCAAGCACGAGTGAAAGTGCAGACAAGGAGGATAAAGATTTACCAAGAAGTTACCATTTACTCCGGCATGCTTCACGCGGGGCAAATGTAATCCCAGGGCTGCTGGTGACGCCAGGCCTTTCAAGCGCGAACTACATTGCGAACGATCTCAATTTGCTAGTCGAGAACATGAACTTCTCAACCATAACTGGCGGGGTTAAGAATAGTAATGATTCGTCAGTGTTTGTGCAATCCAAACAGCTTGCAAACTCGCTCAAGGAAGAAATCAGGAGTCTAAAGAGTTTGGCACTTCATTATACTTAAGTGCTATCATGGGGTGGGGAGTTGGATGGAGTTTTTGGTTCTATTGTACAAAATCACATAATATACAAAATATCCCATGCTATGCGAACTCAAGTGCCTCGCGAAATGGCTTCATAAGCAGGAGTGGTGTTAATGTATGACTGGGTAAAGTAAATTTTCCTGTTCTTTGCAAGAAATCTTGATGTCAGTCCACGTCTGTAAACGGTCAAATGTACATACTTCAGCAATTCCTCTATATGCCCTCGCAGGACGTTTATGCTCTGTTGATCCATGTGTGTGTGCGAAAGTAATCCTGGAAGGGACACGAATAACCGAAGTAGATGCTCAACGCCATAGGTCTCACTCGGAGGAACTCCTGGCTTGGACCGGGTTATTTCCAGATACTGTTGCCGTTCAAACCGGTACAATAGTATCGACCCCAGCGACTTGTCAAAGTAAAGCGTCAAACCTGCGAGAACTTCGTCTAAAATTTCTACCTCGGCATGACCTAGCCGCCGCTTTGCATAAGCAGTCTTGAAATCCTGCAAAATGCCAACCACGTTGGGTGTCCGTGGCAATTGGACTACTTGTGCATTTTTGGTGACATTTTCCCAGTCGTCTGCCAATATAGCTTTCAATGAATCAGGTACAACGATTGTGACATCGAGCTGTGAAAAGTATTCCTCCTCCTAAATGGCTTAACATTGCCTTCCGAACCAGAAACCGCGATATCCTACCTTATCATCCAGTTCCCGTCGAGACTTCTTTGTCGACCGTAATGCTTCGGAATGCTCCTTAGCTGCCTCTTTCCGTTTTTGTGTTGCAGCTGCCGTCGATGTCGCGGTCGGCGCGGCCGCACTGTCTGTAGACAGGCCTGCAGCTTTCTTCTTTCGTAAGTCCTGTAGTGCTTCATTCTTCAATTCCTTTTGCATGCGTAAATTCTCATCTGACCATCGCAAGACGCGTTCTTGTGGTAACTAAAACACAAGTTAACTCGACATGACTTCACTTTATTCACGAACCAACCCATTCATCCCATCTAAACAAGAAACGCGTTAGTACAAACCACAGAGCAATAACAGAGTACGTACGATGATTTCCAGCCTTTATAATGAATCAGATACGCAATTGCAGCTCTTAGATTCTCAGGAATCTCATCAGCATCAGCATCTTCGAGCTTGTCAGTCGGCAACCAGATCTTCAGTATCTTCGACTCGTACAACAGCGGGCCGTGAAAGGCCAAACAGCGAGAATTAACAGTAAACCCTTCAGATGGCCCAGTTGCAGTCATGACCTACGTTAAAAGACGGACGTGTGTCGCGTGAGTGAGTGAGTGAAACGTCTCGTTCCATCAAAAACCGCGTCTCTTAAAAAATTAGGGTTGGGGCTATAAATTAAAAATAAGGTTCGCACGTGCATTTTGTCCAGGGCCTGGTATCATCGTCACGTTCGTTAGGCTCTGGATCGTCAATTCTCGACTTGGTGCGCCCATTCACTACTAAGTAAACAAAGCCATGAAATTCAGCCGAACAGTTCAGTTCAACGCTGTGCCAGAATGGTCATCGCAGTATATCGGATACTCAAACTTAAAGAAACTGTAATGCTCTGTTGTACTGTGCTTATTCTGTCTCGAAACTGACTTGATTGTATTAGTATTCACTCTCTTGAAGCTGATTCTGCTACGCGTATCGCTGTTGGGCAGTATGATGCCGAAAGAGCGGCGTTGATTCCACACAATGACATGCATGCCGAGTATGATGAAGTCTTTCGACGAGCTTTAACAACGGAGCTTGAAAAGATTAATCAGTTTTACATGGCACAAGAATCAACTTTGTTTGCCGAACTTGATACTTTGGAACGCGATATTCAAGACTTTCACACTAGAGGCGCAATGGACGGGGCTAGCACTTCTTCTGGGTCATCGTATCTGGCGCGCCATCAGATGTCAGATGCAGAGAGTGGCATTATGCCAACCGAGCGTCACGAAATGCTGGACAAAAACAGCGACTCAATGTCGTTAGGTGAGTTTCACGACGAGGATGACCTGGTCTCGGAATACACGGATTTGAAAATCACTCTCAAAAAGCGAACAATCGCCGTCTACGTCGGTCTGTCCGAGTTACGGTCGTACGTGCAGTTGAACCGGACCGGGTTTGGCAAAGCACTCAAGAAGTATGCAAAGTGTATGGGCCGGGAGATGGCTGGGAACTACATTGCGGAGATTGTCGAGACTTCGTATCCGTTTTTGGAATCGACAAAGGCAAACCTGGAGAAAAAAGTAGGCGAGTGTGTGTCAGTGTATGCCGCTCTTAGCACCAGAGGCGACAATTCGCAAGCCAAAATGGAGTTGCGCGTTCATCTGCGCGAGTACGTGGTCTGGGAACGTAACACTGTTTGGCGTGAGATGGCAGGCATCGAGAAGAACGTGCAGAATATTGGAATTACAAACCAGAATTTATTGACAAGCTCAAATCCTGTTGTCGATGCACTTGAACGGAAAGGTATTTTGTCTCAACCCATTATTGAAATTTCGACCAGGTTTGGTGTTATTCGATTGCCACGCCTTATCTTCAGCTCGACTTTTTTGATTTTGGTTATAATCATCGCTGTTTTTGTTGTGCTTTTGACTGTCCCTATTCTTGACAGTCCCGAGCAGCAGAGCTGTCTGGCAATTTTGATTGCAGCGTCGATGTTGTGGGCAACCGAAGTTGTCCCTTTGTTTGTAACGTCGATGCTCGTTCCTTTGTTGATTGTTGTTTTCCGTGCATTGCGATCGGATGACGAGTATCATAATCGATTGAGCGCTCCGGATGCGACCAAGGTTATCTTCTCTGCCATGTGGACTCCTGTGATTATGCTTCTGCTTGGTGGGTTTTCCATCGCGGCCGCGCTGAGCAAGTACAACATTGCCAAAGTCCTTGCGACCTGGGTCCTGAGCAACGCCGGCACCAAGCCGCGTAACGTGTTGCTGACAACCATGTTCGTCGCCATGTTTCTCAGCATGTGGATTTCCAACGTCGCGTCCCCTGTGCTGTGCTTGTCAATCATCCAGCCGCTGCTGCGGACACAGGACTCGAACTCGAACTTTCCCAAATCACTCATTCTCGGCATCGCGCTGGCGTCGAACGTGGGCGGCATGGCGTCACCAATTGCGAGTCCGCAGAATGTGATTGCTTTGCAAAACATGTACCCGAACCCGTCATGGGGTGCATGGTTTTTCATCGCGTTGCCGGTGTGCATACTGTCCATCTTGCTGATCTGGGCGTTCATGCTCGTGACGCTAAACCCGAACAAGGGCGCAATCATCACCAAGATCCAACGCAACAACGAGCCGTTCAACCGAACCCAGGTCTTCATCACCGCGGTCACGCTCGTCACAATCGCGCTATGGTGCGTGTCGCACCAGCTCGAATCGGTTTTCGGCGACATGGGCGTGTTGGCCATCATTCCGCTGGTCGTGTTTTTTGGCACCGGGTTGCTGACAAAAGAGGATTTCAATAACTTTATGTGGACAATCATCATGCTTGCCATGGGCGGCATCGCGCTCGGTCGCGCGGTGTCGTCCTCGGGCTTGCTAGACACCATTGCGATTGGGATTCGAGACATTGTCAGTGGGATGGGCTTGTACGGCGTCATGGTAGTTTTCGGCTCGCTGATTCTGATCATCGCGACCTTCATCTCTCACACTGTCGCGGCGCTGATTTTACTGCCCATCGTGGCCCAGGTCGGTCAAGCGATGGAGAACCCACACCCGAACTTGCTCGTCATGGGTGCCGCGCTGCTGTGTTCGTGCGCGATGGGTCTGCCGACCTCGGGGTTCCCAAATGTGACTGCGATCTGCACTGTCGACGATACGGGCCGACCGTACCTAACTGTGTCGATGTTTATCACCCGTGGTGTGCCGTCTAGCGCTCTGGCGTACGTTGTTATCATTACGTTGGGATATGGATTGATGAGGATTGTTGGGCTTTAATTCAATGGGATTTTTTATTTTGGAAGGTTAAGCGGCATTGTTTTCATGGATTACAAATTTTAATTGCTAGAACGAATTTTGAAGTAAAAAATAGTAAATAAGTTTATACATTTTAAAGAGTAATTTTAAGAAAAATGTAAAGAAGCTAGTAAATCAAGGATCAACTGATTTAAACAACTCCGGAAGACGCAATGGTAATCTTGGCCGATGTACGGCCAGACTGGGATCCCAGAGACTCGATCTTCTGGACAATGTCCATTCCCTCAACGACTTCACCGAACACAACGTGCTTTCCATCGAGCCAAGAGCAAGGAACGGTGGTGATCTGGGAAGTTAGTTTTGATACCCAATCATAAAAACAAATGACGTACGAAAAACTGAGATCCGTTGGTGTTGGGGCCAGCGTTGGCCATTGACAAAAGACCAGGCTGTCAGTTAGCGACGAATAATAAAATATACAAAAAGATTACCTTGGTATGCTTCTTGACGAAGTTCTCGTCAGCAAACTTGGCACCATAGATGGACTTGCCGCCAGTGCCCTGTGGAAGTCAGATCGGCATAGAGACGAAGTCGACAAATAAAACTTACATCACCTCTGGTGAAGTCACCACCCTGAAGCATGAACTAGAGAATGTCAGATTCAAATTTTTATACAATAATTGATTAAAAAACGTACGTCAGGGATGACACGGTGGAAACCGGATCCAGCGTAGCCGAATCCCTTCTCACCAGTGCAGAGAGCCTTGAAGTTCGCAGTAGTCTTAGGAACGACCTATGATTTGAGTAAGTACAATAATAAAAGACGAGATTTCAATTGATTTGACATACATCGTCGTAAAGCTCGAAAACAATACGGCCCAAAGGCTTTCCTGTAAAAAAAATTAAGTCAGCACAATCCCATGACGATCATACATCATTGCCGTATAAATAGCACACTGGAAAGAACCAAAAAGATCAAAGAAAAGACGTACCGTCAACAGCAGTTTCGAAGTAAGTCTTAGTACCCATTTTAGCAGTAGAAACAGAGAAAGATCTAGAGAATAAGAGGCGTGAAGTGGATTGAGTGGGAAGAACAAATCGAGAGCAGGGCGCGAACATTTGACGAGTTCAGATTTTTTGAGTGGATGATGTGAGAACAAACCGGAGTTTTCTTTGGTGAATATGTTTGTAATGTTTGTGCAGATAAGCCCTAAGTAATGTAATAGTACGCATACGTCATCGTGAACTGTGAGCGTGTGAATTGAGCTGCAGCAGATTGTGAATCAGGGTTAGGTGCGGATGCAGCGACTTTGTCAAGACTCCGAGGGCGATTAAAATATCGTGTGAATCTGACCCACAGTGGAGCAATTATATAGACCAAACATTTAAGTGTGCTGGCTAAGGCAAGATGAATGCAAACAGAGTACTCAATAATGCAAATATCAAGAATATCAAAGATCAAATACAAAATATCAGTCTGTATGATGTCAAGGCGTATGTGCGAAAGGCCCAGAATGGTATGTGACATCGTATGCACACAATGATGAGTGGTTACTGAGAGTATATCATAGTCATGATGAATTTTACAGTCATGGAGGCCAAGGTCTGTTTATTGCTGGGTTCTAGTCAATACAAAGCATTGACATTGTGAAGGTTAGAGAGGCAACTAATAATGAGCCTTGGGGTGCAAGTGGCACGTTGATGCAGGTTGGTAAATGAGACACCTGCATTGGAATAAGCTGATAATCAATAGGAAATCGCTGATGGCACATTTAATTAGTAAGAATGACACGTTTGGGTCTTCAATGCGTCTAACAAGGACAGCGCAAGCTTCAACGAGATTATGCCAATGATTTATAGAGTAAGCTATAGGGGCATACATTTATTACAACTCTAATTATACTAGCGATTCACCGAGAAGACAGCTCAAGAATGGCGTCAAATTTATAAAGCACTTCAACTATTAGAATTCTTAATCAAACATGGGTCAGAGCGAGTTGTCGATGACGCAAGAGCACATACAGCAACAATCAGCATGCTCAGAGCATTTCACTTCACCGATCTTAACGGCAAGGATCAGGGGATTAACGTCCGCAACCGGTCAAAAGAGCTGGTTGCGCTATTAGGCGACGACGACAAAATCAGAGACGAGCGAAAGAAGGCGAGAGCAGCAAAAGACAAGTTTGTTGGCGTTTCGTCAGACGGCGGGTTCGGCGGCAGCGGGAAGAAGTACGGCGGGTTTGGAAGCGATTCGTCTGAGTTTGGCACGTACAGTGGCGGTGTGTACGGAGATGGCGGCGGGTTTGGAGGTGCGAGTAACCATCAGTACCAGGCCTCGAATGAAGGCAGACGAGGCTCATTTGAAGAGTACGATGCCGGCCCATCAAGTTCGTCTGCGTACGCGGAAGTATCGTCTTCACCTGTCAAACAGATAGTCGAGCCTGTCAAGCCGAAGACATCAGAACTCGATCTGTTTTCGTTTGATGACGCCGACAGCGCGTCAGAACCAGTACTGTCATCTCCACAAACGTTTCTGCCACCGCCTCAATCGGTAATGACATCTACTGGTGTGCTGCCGCCTCCTCCTGGACCGTCTGTCGCTAGCACAATTAAATCGCAGCCTGCCGCTGCTGCTGCTACTTCCCAAACAACAGCCACCCCGTCAACTATGAGCATCACGGACTTGTTTAATAATGTTTCTTCCCAACCAAACTACGCACAGCCCTCTTTTTCGCAGTCACAAATGTCTCAACCGTCGTATTCTCAACCGGCATTATCTCAGCCCAGATTCGGGACTCAGCCAATGGCTAGCCCGGCGATGGCGTCGCCGTCATACTTTGGCAATGCCTCACCTTCATACCAGCAGCCTGTCATGTCATCTTTCTCGACCGTCTCAATGGGCAGTGCGTTTCAAACCGGCATGGCTTCACCCGCATTGTCAGGAAGCTCGACCGCGTCCGCGCAGCCGGCCAAGAAGAAAGACGACGTGTTTGGATCGCTGTGGATGGCGGCATCATCCGGTGCGAGCAAGAAACCTGCCGCGTCGAACGATGGCGGCTTGACGATGGGAAAGCTTGCACATCAGAGCGCACAGGCAGGGATTTGGGATCAGGCGCAGAGCGGCGCGAGCACCCCGAACCAGTCGTCGAGCAACGTTGACGACTTATTGATGTAACCGGTATTTGCATAATGAAAGAGCGCTTTTATTTATTTAATGAATTTCTGATTGTTGGAGTATTTAGATTGTATGAAAATGTGTGTTACCGTTGCCTCATTATAGTGGAGTAAGAAGTAGGAGTAAAAAGTATTATGTAGAATTAAATAATATACAGCTCAACGAGCAATGATTATGACTGCGACAATAAAAAAGATGGGAAAACACCGTACGAACCGATCCGAAAAACAAGCACAAGCATAATTAAACATATTAGACCAGCAACCAAACCAAACGAGCATTAGCAGAGAACAAACAGAAGGTGCGACTACGTTTCAACGTCTTCCCAGCCTTCTTCTTCGTCGTCGCCGGTGCGGTATATGCCTGTCGTTGCAGGTTTTCGCCGGCTCCGAGTGGTTTCATGTTCTTCGACTGGTGGGCGGTCTGTAGCAGGTTTGGAGTCGTCTGAAGCGGCGGCGCTAGACGCGGCGACAGCTTCGGGTGATGAGAATGCGTCGCGCTGGAAGATGTGAACGTACTCTTCAGGTACCAGTCCAGATTCGTCTATAATGTTTGTTAATATTGCAAAATCGCAATATGAAATACGAGTAAAAACGTACTTGTCACTGGATCTTGAGCAACAAGCCAGCCCTGCCCGTGTCTGTAACTAATCCAAATCTCTTGTCCTTCTCGTAGCGCGACCTCGTTATCATTCTCAGGACTGAAATCAAACAACGCAATTGCGCGGCCATAGATCTCATCGTCTGCAGAAGCAACCGAAAAGTAGTATTCACGTTCACCGCCAGCCGCCGTCGACACGATAGGCGACGACAAGTACGGATCCTCTTCCCACGGTGGGCCGTCTTGAGGTAAATGCTGAGTCGTTAGTGTAGGTGACGGAGGATGGGGGCCCGATGATGATGACGTTGATGCTTCTACTGGGCTGTGTGGGGATTCGGGCTCGTCTGAAGGAGTAGGAGTGAGATGTAAAGGGTGAAATGCAGGATAAGCGAAATCTTGAGCTAAGAAATGAGCAGTTGGCTTGATTATATTTGTGAGATCGAGTGGTGGGAGAGGTGAATTAGGAGGACCGGACATTTGAGCGTGTTCTTGCAGTTCTTCTTGTACTTCGTTTAGGTGTTGTTGATGATTGCGCAATTGTGATGAAGAAGTAGGATGAAGCAGTTTCTGTTTGAATTTTGAGGTTGCAGAAGTAGATGAAGACGAAGATGGGAGTGAAAGTGGTAGGACCATAGGAGCCATTACATACTCAAATGAAGTCAGATCAAATAAGAAGATCAGATCCAAGAGTTGAAGATCATTCAGGTGTGATCGATGCTGCTGCTGCTGTAGTTGTTGTTGTCGTCGCTAATGTTTTGACAGAGAAGACTAAAAATATGGTCGAAAGTATAAAAATGATGGGGGTGTGATTTTCTGTGTGGAAAAAAAATTAATTCTCCGAGGGATGCAATGTCGTTAAACAGCGGGTGAGGTGAGATTATAGTACAAGAAGAAGTATTTACGCTTGAAAGTAACTTTCAATCGACCTTTTTTTCTTTTTCCATTTATTTTATTTTGTTTTATTTATTTCATTCGCTAAATATTGTCCGTTTCGGAGATTTTTTAATGTATTATTGTGTTATTTTTGGAGTCGGATCTTTACAAGTCAAAAATTACATAACCATGCTAATTGTGGTTACATAATTTCAGGGTAAGGGTATTGCACATACACAAGCAAGATGCTTTTTCCGACGACGCCCGAACGAGAACTGAACGAAAGTGCTTCTTGTTTTCCTTTATTTGTTTAGCATTTCACGTTTAAATAAACAAAAAGACTCAAAATGTTTGCATTTTTAGCTAGAAGATACCCTACTCCTATTAGTAAGTGAACATTTTTGTTTAACTAGTGTGGTGAATTGTAACTGGTTGAACGTGTCTGATTGGCTCATTATACCAATAATGTCAATTGTACCTCAATTATAATAACTGATACTTTTGAATGATGGTGAATTGATCTAATGCTTATTTTAGTGAAGCCCTTGTGGCCTTTTTTCGTTGGAGGTGAGTGATGATATTGTGTGTGGATTAAAATGGAGGAGATGTACTAATAGAGTTATAGCTGCCGTGACTTACTTTGCTGTTGGAAAGGCTGCTGATGCTTTGATGGACAGTACGTTGATTGTATAGTATAAGTTGGAACAAGGACAGGACTAACTGTTATTAAGCTGATGAGTTCAAGAACGATCCTCGTCATCCTCGATTCAGCAAATAGAGAGCTTGAGGATTGGATATAATCACAAATCATCTCATTCTATAAGCAAAATTACTTAGTGAATTAAAATTATAATTTGTTTTTATGAAAATTGGGGCTTGTTCAGCGTGAACGTTTCATTATGCTCATGCTCTTGTATGATTGGCAGTTCATCTATGCTTCAAATTCTTGACTCAAATCTATCCAGTTTATACCAACAAACTCATCGTTAATCCAGATACAGATCAGATTTTGACTCCATGCTGATTACATAACTTGGATTTGCTGTTCTTTTGGTTGACTGCAATTCAAATGTGTGGTCTTAAATCATCGACACATGTAAACCTTAATTTAGTATAACGCACTTTATTACTAACACTAACTTCAAAACGTGGTGTCCAGACAGTATTCGCGTTTGTCAACATCAGCAACACGTTGAAGTCGCAGTACTCATAATGCCGAGTGACCATACATGAGTCAACCGAAAGACCCGCCATCACCGCCAGCTGTGTCTTCTTCTATTTCGATCACTCCTATTCGTCGTCGTTCTTCGCGAACCGTGTCTGGCGGCCAGCGCCGTCAATCAAGACTAACAACGTCAGTGACGACAAAGGGCGCAACGTTACTGTACTCAGCGTCGCAGCAAGGACAGTTGGATGATTTCGAATCAAGTGAGTTGTTGGTTCAGAAGTTAAACTCATTTCAGTACGACGAGCCGGTGAATCGGTCGCAAGAACAGTCGCAAAAATCAACTCAGGGCTCACAGCCTACGACTAGAAAGGTGCGTGTATTATTCTGTGTATAAACTTCTACTCACAATTAGATGGTTCAACTGAGTAGATTTAATTCAAAGTCGTTAAACTCTTTAAGCAAGAAAAATCCAAGATCAATCAGCGCCAGAGTAGCGGCAGCGTTCAAAGTATCGGACAGAGCATCAAGCTCGACTCCAGGCCCAGCAACGTCAATTGCACTGACAGGCAAGTCTGCAGAAAGAGAACAACAGCGCTTGTTTGCGTTCTCCAATATACTTGGTCCGGAAGACGCGATAGAGCGATGCAAACGGCTGAGATTGAAATTTCCGTTTACACTCTCTAATTCTGATATATTGCTGTCAAATAATGCTATTGCATCTCTGAGTTTATACACTGCTGCATTTCGTGGGATTGAGCCTGAGATGGATGAACTTGGATATCTGTCTTGGGAGGGGCGAGAACTCGCACAGCGAACCCAGATTGAAGTGCCCAGGACACCAAGTCCAGAGCGGTCACTGCACTCATATAGCTTGAAATCAAACCAGGTTCGGGACGAGAACGAAGAAATGGTGTATGACACAGACAACGAATACATCGCAAGCTCGCCGTTACAAGAACAATCGTTGATATTGCTTGAAGATCCGCTTGCGTCTGTGACGGAGCCACAGAGACATGAAGTTATAGATATCTTAGCTAGTGACGGGTCTGGTCTGCCGAGCAGTCCAGGCGTAATACTCAATCGTGTACTTCTACCTCATATATCAGCAACCACAACAACTGAATCCATGTTAAGTGATACTACTGACACCGGGACTGAACACACCATTCTAACGGCTTCCGTCATGATGCTACCTGAACGCGTGCAAAAACAATCATCCCTGGTCGAAGTGCCTGACTCGGAAGACGACGAAGGATTTGCGTCTGACGTTGACGTGCACGAACTACTACGAGATTCAACTCAGGAAGACCGGCAGGCTCGGGAGTTAAAGTCGACCACGTCTGGAAGTGACGTTTCGCCGCTGATCGGATTCGCATCAAGACCGGCATTACTTCAGAAGCAGAGGGCGGTTAGCAGTCCAAATGTCAGCACGCGATCTATGGCTACTAGAAGCACGCCAATTAAGACGCCTACCAAAGCAAGGAAGGCAGCAATGCTTGAGAAGGCAGAGCAATCTCCGAATTCTCCAAAGACTCCTACAAAACGAGCTCGCGCGGCGATTAAAGAGCCGGTGAGTCAGACAGTATACGACGAAGCTGAGCTAAAGAAATTGAAAGTGGCTGGGCTTCGTGAGATTCTAAGCTCATGGGGCTTTAAGGCGCCAAAACTGAAGTCTGAAATGATTGTGCATATTTTACACTACCAGTCTAAAATGTCGGCAACGCAATTGTCCGATACAATGCAGCTGTCGCCAACGTCAAACCAAGCCAAACTCATGGACACAGTGCAGATTCGCAAGAAGCTGCTTGCTAACATTTCACGATATATTCGCACCGCAGAGTCAGCAAAGCAGTGGTGGATTAAAATACTATCGTATGAACCACTTGAACTGCCTGAGTTTGCAAAATTCCTGGTTTCTGAACATGTCTTGGACGGCGATGTCGACGATATAGAAAACAAAACCTTAGCATTGGTCAGAGATTGGTGTGATATCAGCTGTGTATGTTTTCAAGAATCCGCGTCTGGATCATGGAACATCAAGCGAAAGCGGAAACCAAAAAAGGCACGGAAAGCAACGGCGCAATAATTGTATATATTTGTATTGATAGTTTGGGGGTTTGGAATATTTTTATAATTAATGGACTACGAATGTTAGACCCGTATCTGTCCTTCACCAAAACAGAGTATTGATGAAAGTCTTCAGTGGGTTTAGCGCTATTTAACGTTCATCTCTGACCATTCGCGTGTTCGCGAATAAAAGCACCGACTGTTAAAAGTTACGTATAAAACACCTGAATGATTTTTACCCAGATAAAATCGGGTACAAGTCAACGGGTTTTAAAAACGAACTTTTCTTTTGCCATATAGAACAAGCACACAACAATCAGTGTATAGTCAGTTCTGCAGAAAGAAAAGAGTGTATAATTTGAGCATTGAATTAGATGACGTGAATGTACAATGGAACGGACAACAACCAACAAACTAAACGCAACGCTTTTTTAACATGACCGAACCTTTTATAAATTTATCGCTGAGCAGACCACACGCTGTAACATAATGTTAGCAATTTGTTGGAAAAATAACCACTTTATAATCCATACTTCTTCAATAGACCATCAGCCTGTGCCAGACGGTTGAAGCTATCATCGGCCTCACCCCGCTGTCTGAGAAATCCACAAAGGGCATAAGTCTTGTACTGTCCAGGAATAACAAGTCCAGTCTCGTCAACATCGGCAACATTGAGCTGAACTGAGGCGTGATCGGTGGCCTTAATGATTCTGTTGGTGGCCGAGCACTTTCTTGGAACGTACAGTTCGACCTGTTAAAATAATGAGTAAGTCCATCCCAAAACAATAATCTTTTCAGCACATACGAGAACTCCCTTATCGTTTTCCATTACTGCTGTGATACGAAGATTAAATCGGTGAATGTTTGACAGACGGCTTCGTCAATGTCGAATTGTGTGTTGTTGGCGCTGTTGGAACGTAGGGTTTAGCCCTTCTATTTAGACAAAATGGTAGCGTGACTGTTTAGTGACTGAGCTATTGTGACCCTGCTGTGAACTGTGACTGGCCCTAACCCAAGAGATCTTTCGATGATCGTTTAGGGCAGTGTCGGCGTGCGCTTGCGGGCGGTCAAGCAGCGGCACCTTGGGCACTCACATAGGAACAAATCCCGTCAATTCGCATTTCGCTTCTTTTCCACCGAATTCGAACGCAGAAGAATCAAATATTAAAAGTCAATTAAAACCAGCATCATCAGATTGTCAAGTTTGGTAGTATTGGTCAGTCCAGCTCAATGCAATTGATTGCGAATCCCGGATTAAACTGCTAATGAGTTCAGCCGTTACTCTTTCATATACACAATAGATTTCTCTTTTTGCAAACATCAACACTGAACCTAGCTCAAACTGTCATCTCTATCTGTCGTTGATCTAGGAATGGCCGACTACCGGCCTTTTGATGACGGATTGGCCGGTGTCGTCGTCACTGGAAATGCCGGGCCCGGTGGATCGGCAAATCCACGAACAACTCTGCTTTCTCAGACTTACAATCCTGGTGGGCAACAACAGCAGCAACAGCATTCTCTGAGGCAAGTTCAGGTTCAACAAGTGCAGCAGCAACAGCAGCATCAGCAGCAGCAGTATGATCCGCAGATTGACAAGATCCAAAAGTCGCTCGACAGTTTGCATAATAAAGTAGACACGCTACAACGTATTGTCGAACAGCGTCTGTCAAATGAGGCGGCTGCTCGCAGTACAACTTCATATTTGAATTCTTTACTTGATCGGCAGCGCAGAGGAATCAGTGTTTTGCAGAACTCGGTAGGCGGTGTCCAGCCTGGACTCGGGGTCGATCCTGATGTAGGTAATGGTGCTTCGGGCCTGCTGGGAACTCCGGACGTCGATATGCATGATCCAAGACTTATGTCTTTGCCATCAACAGAGTCAATGCGCAGTGTCGGACACAATGATTCTAGTGGGACTAGCATGCTGGGCGATCCAATGGATGCTGTTGTTGGAACTCAGACTCAGGATGGGTCCCAACGATCTAGCAATGGTACCAATGGCCAAGCTGATACTACGAACAATGGAGTCACTGGTCCACCAAGCGTTTTAAATGCGAGCCAACTTAACAATAACTTGCTCATGAGTGTATCGACGCACGGAAACACAGTCAGCAACCCAGTCACTCCAATGCGATCACATCATCGTCGACGAAGTAGCATGCATCTCGATGCGCAGTACAAGATGGATAGAGCAACGCAGTCTGTTGACAGATTTTGGGAGGAATGGACGATTGGAATTAATGGTGCACCATCAATTCAAGCCCTGAATGCGACTTTTCGTGCGTCATGGAGAAGCGAAGTTGCCGAGCGCAAATTTTACTCCCAGAGATTGGTGCTCGTGCGAACGATTGAATGGATGGCACGGACTAGGCACATTTCTGCGTCCGAAGCTGTCGACGAACTTGAGAAGAGACGTCGCAATGAAAACATCAGTCTAAGCCGGCTTTGCCGGATCCTACGAGAAGAAGAAACGAAGCGACAAGAGTAACGACACATCAAGACGGCCAGCTATGAATCGACAATGAGGTTTTATTTATGCAATTGTATTTTATGTTTCATGCTTTGATTCATTGATTTATTGGTTTAGAGAAAAGAGAGAGGCTGGAGAAAAAGAAAAACCGGGTTTTATGAGAATGGATAAAAATGTCAACGGAGGCTGGAAACAGGACAAAAGGTTCTAGGCAATCACGGAGTATATTACAGAAATGTTTGCAGATGGTAACATTGGGGTATGCACAACAGAGGCGACGGAAATCCAAATAAAGGTAGTGTCTTCACTTTTCTGTGTAGAGGACATCATCAGTTTCATGAATATATAGTGGTTTGTATAATATGTGGTTCATGCTTATTCTCTATTGATATGATATTTTCGCGTATTGACAACTAAATAAAAAGCTCTGTAGATACAAGATTATTTTAGAGAGACAATCCATTTTGATGACTACCACTAGCAAACACGTTGTGGCTAAAACTAAAAATAGACAGTCGATTTTATACACATTATCGTAGTTCGCGTATTAATCAGTTTCCCATCATTGCTGACACGGTACAATACGCATAGTCAGGGCACCCAGTGGCAATTCTGGTTTAGTGCAGTTGTGGATTGGACGTCACGGAGGTCAATTGATCAATTATGGCTTCGTCTAACCCGTTGCAATCAATGGCAACGACACCGGAACCAAGAGAGACCTTGGAATTATCTGACGCACCTGGATCTCCTATAATTGCAGACTTTCACGACGATTTAAGTACAAATGGAGCCTCAGGAAGTAATGGAAGGAACAGGAGCGAAATTGGTGAACTTGAGTACGACGAAGCTGGCGACGAGAGACAGACACTGTTACAGCAACCTCGGCCACGTCGAGGCCGGGCAGGTCAAAACTTCTTCCAGGCTTCAGCAAGCGCGACGTTCTCGACTCCGCGCGCATCATCGCCATCAATGACTGAAGAAGACTCAATAGGCTCGGCCACCGATGCGGACTTGCTTCTGCCGTCACCTTCATCTGCATCCTCAATTCGGTCGTATTTTAAGCGACGGTGGGGCACTTTTATCACTAGATTTCTTGCTTATTTTGCTTTTGGGCTGTTTTTTATTTTAGGCTGGAAGTTGGTGTTTTTGCCGAGAACAACTTTACGGCGAGATTTGGCGAGATTGCGGCATTTTCAAATGTCCATCTTTGATTTGGAACGGTCACTGTTTCGTACTGCTGATGATTCACATGTTAAAGAGTGGAGTAAATATTATACGAGTGGTGCGCATCTTGCGGGGCAGAATCTGTCGCAGGCTCAGTGGACGGCAGACAAATTCAAAGAGTACGGGTTTCGGTCTGAAGTCGTCTCGTATAATACGTACTTGAACTATCCAGTTGACCATAGTCTGCGATTACTTGATGTTAACGGCACATTGGAGTACGAGGCACCTTTGGTTGAGGATGTCTTGTCGCAAGACCCTACGACAAGCAACGCAGATTCCGTCCCGACCTTTCACGGGTATTCTGCCAGCGGCAACGTCACTGCGCCGTACATCTATGCCAATTACGGTCGTCAAGAAGATTACGACTTAATTGAAAAGCACGGGGTTGACATCTCAGGCAAGATTGTGATTGCGCGGTACGGAGGACTGTTTCGCGGACTCATAGTCAAGGGAGCGCAAGAGCGTGGTGCTGTTGGTGTGTTGCTGTATTCTGATCCTGGTGATGATGGTGAGATTACCATCGAGAACAAATACAAGCCTTATCCTGAAGGCCCTGCAAGAAATCCATCAAGTGTTCAGCGTGGTAGTGTCATGTTTTTGTCTGCTGCTCCTGGTGATCCAACAACACCAGGATGGGCCAGCAAAGAAGGCGCAGAACGAGTTGATCCTTCAGAAAGAACGCCGTCCATCCCCAGTTTGCCAATCAGTTACCGTGACTTGCTCCCTATTTTCAGAAATTTGAACGGTATGGGACTCAATCCAAACGACTTGGGTGAGGTCTGGCGCGGGGGACTGCGAGAGTTTGATTACTCTGTTGGACCAAGCACAATGGAGCTCAACCTGTATAACTTGCAGGACTACACGACAACCCCGATCTGGAACGCAATTGGCCGGATTGACGGTGTCATCAACGACGAGGTCATCATTCTTGGAAACCACCGTGACGCGTGGGTTGCTGGTGGAGCCGGTGACCCAAACAGTGGGTCTGCAGTCATGATTGAGCTTGCACGTGCGTTCGGTGAGCTGAAAGCTAATGGCTGGAAGCCGCTGCGATCAATGTAAGATTTATTTTATAAATCTAAAGTTTGCGCTAACTGATCCAGCATTCTTGCGTCATGGGATGGCGAAGAGTATGGCCTTTTGGGATCCACCGAATGGGCCGAAGACATGGCCAGGTATTTAAACGTGAATGCACTGGCTTACATAAATGTCGACGTTGCTGTCACTGGCAGTCATTTTAGCGCTGAGGGCTCGCCATTACTGACTAACTTGCTGAAAGAAGTCGTCAAGCGTGTGCCCGATCCCCAAGGCGGATACGTGTATGATCGCTGGTTTGAGCGATCAGGCGCAAATGTCGGCACACTCGGGTCTGGTAGTGACTATGCCGTGTTTCAAGATCATCTCGGCATTCCGTCTGTTGATTTCGGCTTTGGGGGTGGGGATAAGGCTGTGTACCATTGTAAGTCATTCAAACCGTGATATAAATTTTGTCTAATAAGTCAGATCATTCAAACTACGATTCATACACGTGGATGGATACGTACGGTGATCCTACGTGGGAGTACCATGCAACAATGGTCAAGATCTGGGGCTTGTTGACTCTTCAATTGTGTGAGCAGGAAGTCATCTCTTTTGACGTTCAAGAATACGCGCAATCGTTAATTTCATATTTTGACCGCATCAAGACAAAGATCTCTGAAGTCGCAATTGACAATGATTTGTCTGTCGACAGCACAGGCGGGTACTACGATTGTTCGGAAACTCCTGGCTCGTTGATGAAGGAATGCAATTACGTCAGGCCGACAGCTGTTGATCTGCCAGAATTCCAACTTGGGTGGTGGTACATCAGCTCGTCGTTGGCCAATTGCACCGAAGCTTTAGACAATCTAATCAGCTTGGCGTCAAGTTTTGAGACGAAAGCTTCTGCAACCAGAACGGAATACGTCACTGATTACCCTTGGTTCAAGGGCTACAAAAAGATGAGGACGTATTTCCGAATTCAAGGTTTAAATTTTCAGTATCGGCAGTTCGAGCGCCAGTTCTTGTTCCCGGGCGGACTGGACGGCAGAGATTGGTACAAGCACGTCGTGTACGCGCCTGGTATCTGGACCGGTTACGCCGGTGCGACGTTCCCTGGTCTGGACGAAGCTTTGGAAGCGAGAAATATCACAAACACCAAGCGTTGGCTTGATATCATTACCGAGACCATCTCCCAGGCGTCAATTTTGCTGGCCCGAAACTAGGTTTTTATGTTTTTGTTGTAGGCGTTTTTGTTTGTGATGAGTCGAAGCGCCACTTCGACTAGACTCTGTTGGCATTTTTGTATGTAGCGACTTTCTTAATATTAATGACTGCATCATGTTTACGTGTGACATATTTTGTTCGCGTCATTACCCGGCTTGATGTCATTCCGTGGTGACCGTTGTCAGGGCAACGATCACAAAACACTGAATCGCACCAAACGTTTACTGTTCACACTCAATTTCAGCGTTCTTTAATTTTGTACAGTGTAGGCACTGGTGAAAAATCTTGAGA
Source organism: Lipomyces arxii (assembly GCF_038497795.1). Taxonomy (NCBI): domain Eukaryota; kingdom Fungi; phylum Ascomycota; class Lipomycetes; order Lipomycetales; family Lipomycetaceae; genus Lipomyces; species Lipomyces arxii. Next base: position 107,723 of record NW_027117719.1, read on the forward strand.
GCTAGAGCCATTCTATTGTAACCGGATTAAGAACTGTGTGCAATTGTGATCGCGACGCGTAAACAATTGTGCGTATGCTAAACAAACAAAACGGGGCAATGTCATCTGATCAGGACTCTTTCTCAATCAACGACGATTCTCAGCATCGCAGTCGGAAATTTTTAGAACGAAGTTTATCGCACAGACTGGACCGTTCGCTTCAATTTGACGACGATGATGACGACACGGATGAGGAGTTCATGGACGGCATGTCGTCGCTATTATTGGGTGAGGAAGTAATGGATGAAGAGATTGATAACGCGTCGAGAGAGCTGGACGCAGTCTTAAATGATGTCGAGTCTTCTTTTGCTAGTATAGAGCTTGGAAGAGGAGGATCTCCTGTTTCGCCAGAGGTACAGTGTTGTGTTTTGTCATGTAAGTTGTGTCTAATAGTGTCTAGGAATTGCTAGGATCAGCAAGAAAAACGTCACAGCGCCTGAGTCCAAGGGATGAGAACCCGACGAGTCCAAGCCTTTACGCCAAACCGTCCAGACGCGCGTTTTCACAGGCAACACCCAAACGTACAGGCTCCTTGGGCATCATCGCCGAGCGCTCGCAGTCAGACCAAAACCGGATCCGGAGTCCAGACCAAAACCGGATCCGGAGTCCAGCCGAAAGCAGGTTCGCTGGCCGCAAACCACAAATCGCGCGGGCTGCGCCACAAAGACAATATAAATCGACAACGCAAGACTTGCTCATGTCGCTCGGGATCGGCAGTACTGGACCGGAAATTAAACAGAGACGACGGCCGCGAGAGCAGGCGAGTTCAGGAGACGAGCCGAGTGTACGGTTGCCTGACATTACCGGGATTACGTCTTTGATTTCGAGCGATGACTATACCGGGATGTCGGCCAGACATAAGAATATTGGATCGATTCCAATCTCGGACGACGATAAAGGTAGGTAGATTTTGCAAAGGTTGAACAATATGCTTACGTGAATAGAGATTTTAAATGCGTTGCGGACAATGCAGGAGAGAATCCGTGATCTAGAAGACCAAAACGCGGAACATCGGACTAATGTGTCAAACATGAAAGAAAACTTGCGCAAAACACAGAGGGAATACACGTCTGCTGTAGCCAAAACTAGAATTTTAGAAGAGCAGTTGAATGAGCAGCGGCGAGAGCAGGTTGGCAGTATTACGCCGCGTGACAAATTAAAGATCCAGCAGGCGCTTGAGAAGGAACGCAAGAGTATGTGCTGGCAAGTAGAGAGATTGAAGAGATGCTGACTGAGTCTAGGTTGGCAGGATAAACAAAGTGCTCTGAAGCACAAGATAGAATCACTCCAGCGTGAGATGAATTTGCAGAATTTACGGTTTGCAAGAGTTGAAGAAGAGCGTAACGAGGCGGTCAAGGCATTAACTGAGGCACTCGAAGAAATTGAACATTTGAAGGACATGAACAGCATACTCAAGTCGAGCAAACACGATTCAGATGAGTTCATGTCGGCTAAACAGCGAATAATGAAAGAAGCTAGACCAAGGAGGCGACAGGAAAGTGATTCTACTGAGTTTTCGGATGACGAAGAAGAGGTATGTTACAGCATGAAAACAAAGCAGGAGCTAATAGTGCCAGACCATTCGTCGAAAGCCGTTGCATGCTCGGACAGAACCTCTCCGACGACAACAGAAGCCGCAAAATTCATACAGGCGGCAGTCGCGCAGAATGCGAGAATCAGAGTACGACGAGTATTCAGATGAGAATTACTTTGACGACGAGTCTGTTTATTACACTTCCGATACAGAGACCACTGAGCGATACTTCCGTTCGTCCAGACCCCGCCAAAAATTGCCGCAACACAGACATAAAGTGAACGGTCGTAAAGTCCGAGGGGATGGTCCGCAAGTGTACGTAAACGGCGAGCTGCAGGCTCCGAGGCCGAGTGAACAGGTGAGAAAAGAAGACATACAGCAGGAAAGAGAGAGGGCGACGAGAAGAGAAGATGTGTCGCAGGACAACTGGGCGCGACCGAAAAATGTGTATCGGAAACATAATTCGGCCGAGTGCGCGGTGTGCTCCAGAGGTAAACCGGACAAAACCGAAGAAAAGCGTGGAGTGCACATTGACGTTGTATTTTAAAAGGAAAGGCCTTGTTTTGATAGTGAGAAGCGAGTGCTGTCTGTACTCTATAATTTAAGTGTATTACTGTTTCAGTCGTCCCTTAACCTTGGCCTTCATATTAGTATAAACAAGGACGACTATTTAAAACTTCTAGTAGAAGCAACAAATAAGAGAGTTACGAAATGTGAGCTGCGAAACGAGCACGAAGCAACAAAAGATCGCCTTAAGCGGTTGCACGTGTCAGATTATAAACAGCCAAGTCAATCTTGGAACACATACTCGGTAAAGTCGCGCGCTGCGAATCAGTTGAAAGTTATAGCTGATTTTTAGCGTCGCGTGGTGCCGTCTTTGTAGTGCCGGTCATTGTAAGATGCCAATACGTTCATACTATTCTACAGTGCCTGGTCTTGCAATCTGGCGCTCTTAAACCGACTGATCTTTGCAACCTCGCCGTTTTCGTCCAGCGGGACGAAATCTTTCTCGGAAATCTTGACAGAGTACCCACCTCTTCGATCAATCATCTTCTGTCGCATGCGATGGTACTCGACCGCGATCTCGCGTGCGTGGATCTTTGGGTCCAATATTTCTTCCTTCTCCTCGACATCATCATCAGATGCTTGAGTCTGACGCGCTTGCTTAAACCGCGATACTTTTTTTGGTTGCGGGCTGCTTGCCACAACTGTCGGTGGACGCTCAACAATGGTTTGCTTTAGCGGGTTAATCGGCTTTTCAGGTGCGTCTTGTAACATTGTGGGCGACGCGGCCTGCAGTGCCTGTTTAAATTTTGACAGTTTTTTTGCGACCGGTTCGTGCGCCGGGTTCAAGTCTTGAGATTCAAGATTGCTGTTGTCAACCGATGACGAAGCAAGCGCGTTGTCAAAGTTTTGGACTTCGACTTGCGCCGAGAAGTTGACTTGTTTCCTGGCGGATTCGGTCGCTGTCGTCGGAACTTGTTTTGCGGTGATTTTTGATTTTGTTGGTTTGTGTTCTAGTATGTCAGATTGAACTGCCGTGCTGTGCCGTTCGTTAATTGTAGGCTTGCGTTCTAGTACGTCAGCTTCGCTAACTGCTGTGCTGTTGGCGTATCCCTCTTTTATTGCAGATTTGTGCTCAGATATGCCAGACGAGACAGGCGTAGTTCGCTCCTTGAATACCTCTTTTATTGCAGATTTTGGCGCACGTTCTAGTACGTTATGTTGCAGAACAGAAACTTCTGCCGGTAGTTCCTTGATTGCAGAGTTCGCAACAGCGACCGCCTGTCGTTCAAGAGTCGCAGCACGTAACGGACCTGAAGGTGGGGTTGATTTGGTAACTTTGGTCTCAGTCTCGTCGGACGCTTGCGCACGCGGCGTGTAATTGACAGGAGTATCCATCCCCCGGGGCAAGTATGGGAAAAACGTACCCCGTGTTCGTCCATGCGCATCTTCATCGTCATCATCGTCGTCGTCCTCATCATCATACTCATCATACTCATCGTCATCATCGTCATCATTGTCAAAATTAGCAAGCGTCCAAGCAAGTGAGCTGTCAGTGACTTCAATATCAAGAATGTCCTCCTCTTCTTCCTCTTCCTCGGTTTGCATAGCAATATTTTCAAGCTCAAACATATTGGCTGGTATACTTGACGGTCTTGATGAACTCGGTTGTGGTTTTGGAATCTTTTGTGGTGTTGGTTGTGAAGATGTAGATGCATGTGAAGAGGTGGCCGGTGGCTCCGGACGAGAAGACGATACGGGAACTTGTTCAGGGGTAGACGAGATAGTGGACTTGTTTGATATTGACGCTACAGTCTCATCATCGACCTGTTGTATGCGAGGGATGTCCTTTTTGTTTAATTCGAATTGGTCCATGACTTCGGCCAGTCTTTGATCAGTGAAATGTTCAAGTCCGGTCGTCGCTTGCGGTGTAGCATTTGAAGCTAGAGATGTTAAAACTGTTAATTGAATAGTAAACCAGCCTTACATATGATATTCCCATCTTCGTCTAGCTCTTCACGAATTTCCATGACCGGAAGTCCAGATTCATCGTCCAAAATGACTTGATCTGGCTGTGAAATGACAGTCAGTTGCTGTAATTTGCGTTCAAACTCCGAGATTTGCGCTTCGACCTTTTTCCTCGCATCCGTAAGGTCTGCTTGTCAGTACACGCGGTGATATTTAAAATTGTAATTTATACTGACATTCTATCCTTCGCTGTGCCATATTGGCCGCGTTCGCTGGTGACTGCTTGATCACATAGTCTTCACCTATCGCAGTGTAAATCTCATTCGGAACTTGGACTTGTGTTTTGACTAATGCTCTTGGACCGACTTGGACGTCGATTTCACGTGTGAGCGCTTGTGGATACTTTTCAAGCTTTGATTTCAGATCTTTGAAGTCCCATTCGTCTGCCTCGAGTTCAGTTAAACTTGATTTTAATGACGAGATTGTTGCTTGAATTTGAGTTGTTAAAGGAGAAAAAAATGTTTCCATTATTTGTGTGTGGATCAAAGTGTAGCAGTGAAAAAAATAAATTGATTCTCGTGATAAAGTTCTGGATTGTACAATATTATACATCGCGCACTCATTCATCACCACGATGGAGCCACGTCCAGAATACGGTATGTCCATCAGTTAATGCTAAGAATAAACTAACGATAGTAGAGGTGTGTCCAGTATGTAAACTAGACACCTACATGAACCCATCAATGAGGTTCTTGATCAATACAGAGTGCTACCATAAAATGTGCGAATCCTGCGTCGACAGGCTATATTCACAAGGTCCTGCTCCTTGCCCATACCCGACATGTACACGCACATTAAGAAAGAACAGATTTAAACGACAGACTTTTGCTGACGTCGCTGTTGAGAGGGAGATTGATGTAAGGAAACGGGTTGCGCAGGTATTCAACCGGAGGCGTGAGGAATTTGAGAGCTTAAAAGATTACAATGATTATCTGGAAGAAGTAGAGACTGCTATTTTTAATTTGGTCAACAAAGTCGACGTCGATGGAACGGAAGCAAAGTTGAAGGCATATGAAGAGGCAAATAAGCAGCAGATCGCTGATAATCTTAACATGCAGTCGAGAGAGGCCGAGATGGCAGAGTTGGAACGAAAGACAGAAGAAGACAGACGACGACAGCAACGTGAGGAAGCTGTAGAGGAGACGCTGGCTGAGCAAGCTATGAAGCGGCAAGTCGAGCGGAATGTAATTGATTCACTCGCGAATGGTACCGATGGCGATGCCGAAAGCGTGGTGAGAAAAGTCACTGCTGCGGCACAAAAAACTGTGTTGAAGAAGTCGTCGGCCAGAAGAGGAGCGAGAGAAGTTTCGCAGTCGTTTGAAGATCATGCGTTGTCAATGATCAGCCATGTGCCTACTAGAGTGTCTACGCCGGTTTTGAAAGAAGGGCCGTACGATCCGATGGAGGGAGAGGATTACATTAGTGATTTGTATTCTGTCAAGCCTCACTATTATGATCCATTCCTGGATAACATTGAGAAGAGTCGACAGGCGCAGGCTGCGGGGTTTAGAGTCACGAATGTGTATGAACAGGTGTTAATGGATGCTTTTATGGGATTGGGATGTTTCATTGAAACTGAGAAGAAAAGTGTACAATAGAGATGTATAATAGAGACAGATTGTACTCACGTCCAAAGCTGACGGTAGTACATGTCCAGAGCATTACAAAATGGAGATGCTGTCTAGCGCAGGACCAGAGCCTTCATTAATTTTCGCCAGGTCGGCAGGCGACGGTTCGTGAGGATGATGAGGAGTTCCGTAGTATGTCATGAATAGACTGAGTGCGTGCCATTCCAGATCTTGATCAAGAGCTGCATTGCTGTGTGACATCTTATGGCCCATTGCGTATAGTAGTTTCTATCTATTAGTATCATTGCCGGATCCCTCACGATAAACTTACCACTTGGGTCTCCAAACAAATATTCACTCTATCCTTTGCCTTTAAACACAAGTCCTCCTTCTTTTTGATATCTTCCTCGTTCAATCCTAATCTCCAATCAGGTTTCAAGGCAATACATTCCTGTACAACATGCTGATAATCTGTGCAATTATGCTCAGCAGACCTCCAAATCTGTTTCCTTCGCTCATCTCTACTTAAAGGTTTCAACACAAAATTACGTCGAGCCACCAGTCCTTCTGCAGTTTCTTTTGACATCCCGACCGCGATCGACGACTTCAGCACGGCTTCGCGGCGACGTGACGGTGTATTTGCCTCGTAAAAAGCAGATAAATCCTTGTCATTTATAATTGCACTTATATCAGCAGCGTTTACTGTCTGAACTGGTTCTGTGCGACGAAGCCATGAAGGGAGATATGCCGTGAAGCCCATTTTTTACAATTATACGTCATTATGCCGTCTGCCGACATACAAGCCGCATTTGTATGTATGCCTTCCAAACCAACAATAATGCTACAACCAGTTGGTTATACTCAATTAGATGGATCTTACATTGTTACGAATTCGTAGGTAGAAGCTATTTTACCGAGATACAGTGCTCGTAAAGTAAACTCAATTCGAGATTCACCAGATATCTATAGCATTTCAATAGTTCTTGTAGAGATAAAACCTTTTATCATTTTCACTATTTGCCTTTCATATAAGACCGATTAAAGTTATTATCAACCGCTCCACCTTCAGTCAGTGAAAGCGCTCAAAGCCGATTCACACAAATCAAACCAGCAACTTGGAGTTCACAGGAAAAGAGAGCAGTAAAATTCAATGCGGCGGGCTTGCGTAGCTTCAATAATGTTGTCGATCATTTTTAAAAAGTGACAGCAAAATACACCTCACCCTTGTCAATGAGATAATAGAACTTGAAGTTTGAGTGGGTAACACGATCTATACCTCTTGCAACAAATCTAAAATTGAAATTGCTTGTCCGAAACTGCATCAAGTTTGATCAAGCAACTTTTAGAATGTTCTTAATGCTACGAAAAATAAGTTTAAACTGAATTCACTTTGTTGAAAAATCAATTCGTTCAGGCGGAGCTTTTCCTATATTCGAGAATCTTTCTGCTCAGCTAGAGCAGTCTGCTCTATTTCAGAAAAAACCTTGTGTGCAGAAATTGTTAAGACATAAACGTTGGTATTGCTATTTGTTATCTGTATCAAAGCCCCAGAATTTGCTTAGCCAGAGATTTGATCTTGTGGAAATACCCTACTTAAAACATGCTGATTGTAACGATGCTTGGTAGCTTACTTTGCGTTCGCATAAACTGGCGTTTTTGATACTGTATATTTCTTTCATGGCTGTTCTTTTTGATACTGTAGTCTGCACTGTAATCACAATACTGTATTATCTGTAATTCTTGAGCAGGGCCCGATTGCTAGCCTTTTTGTGAGATTCATATTGGACTCGCTGGCACATGCAGTAGTTGGTGCAACTGCCGTATAAAATGTGGTGATGCTATATTGCGTCAACAGTGACACGTGCACGCAAGACATCAACCTATACGGAAGCACTATGTTCGTGAATTTTAGTTTGAACTCGACTTTTATCTAGACAATTATTAAATCAGCTGTATATAGAGCTTCTACTGTATCTCACAGCCGTATCGTTCGCAAACTTCATTCGCCTTTCGCTTCTTCCGTTGATCACCTTGGAATTGTCCCGATGGCAGTCAATCTATAAAAGAACAACATGTATTTCAGCTCCAGCCTTGATATTCATATTTTTACAGGATGTCAGTGTTGTGCAATCTATAAATTGAGCATTCATTACGCTGTTTATTTACATCGCAGGCTTGTCGCACGAATCTGACTCAACGTTGCACAAGGTTTGCTTGGCTTGCTACGTGTGTTTATGGTACAGAAAGACGCGTCTCGCTCTCGAGTACGCGAATATTACGTTTATTTGATGGTTCATCACGATGTGGAGTCGTGAAGAGGCAAATTACGAAAAACAATGGCGGGCCAAGTGCGATTTTCGCGGTGGTACATCTCAGATTTGAGTTTCACAACAACGCATTTTGATTTGAACTGCTCTGTTTACGCGCCCGCATGAATACTCTCCGCCCACGAATATAAATACCTTCCTTCTCCTCCCGACTTTTCCTTTCTCTTTCTTCCCCACACTAGATACTTCCCCACATTTAATATGCATTTCAACTACTTCGATTTTCATATGATCATATCATATTACGACACACATAACACACTACAAGTATGCTGAATGTTTATGTTTGTGTCGGTCAGTTTGCTAACGATCCTTAGTATCTACGTACACCATGACATGCATGCACTTTTTATCGATGTCGCTGCTTGTTCTGAATTGGAGCTATTACTTTGAACACACACTACTTTGGTTCACGGCTAGCTACATTATTGTCTACTGTCTTGAGTTGTTTAGTGACGTTCTTTGCCAATTTCTGAATGGGATCACATTGCCGACCTTTTGGTTACACAGAGACTGATTTACCCTTCGCGGACCCTCAACTGTCTTGTACGCGAGATCTTCTGACTACTTCGAACCGGGCCTAGCTTTGATTGGTACCACTGTTACAGTGTCGGATGTCTAGATGACCTTGGTCTACTGGTTCGGCACGCTATGTACTTATCAATCAGTCTGCAGTATCAGATGTCTAGATGACTTTTGGTCTACCGGTCTGGTACTTTAATGCGCTGTGGCTCTGTGGGTCTCATGATGACTGAGGCATGGGACTGATCTGGATAATTTTGTTGATATAGGTAACAATATTCTGGCATGGAATCAAAACGATCAAGCCATCGGGGTTCATTGATATGCCAAGAGTCTTTAGTCAATGTGTTTTTACGATCTTATGAACAGAGCATATCATGATATCTTACAACTTTAAATTTATGATGAGGCTATGTTTTCTATGTAGTTGGTTTGGTCCGTAGCTCAATTTGGTGCTCGACTGTGTTAAATTTGTAGACTTTGAAACTGTTTGATAATCGATTACTTCAATAAGTTGCAATTCTTTATTTTTTTGTAACAAAGCTTCTATATTTCATATTATCACTGTGCTATGAACGCTACGGGATTCAAATTTTTGAACTATCAGGGACTACATTTAATACGAGGGGCAAATTCAATGTAGTTCCTTATAAAATGTAGCAAGACACTCACTAACGTGGTGGGACTACTACAATATCATCACATTAAAATGACAACTTCTAGTCAATTTGGACTAATGGGCCGGCCAAATTACAACTTTTTGACCGCGTGAGCGGGCCTATTTGCCGGCTGCTCACAGTAGCCGCATGGGGTACGTACCTAAAATTGTTTCAAAACCGGGGAAAATAAAGTTCTGTGAGGGGGGTTCTCCTCGGCATTCGCAGTAGTCGTATGGCAAACTCTGGTTAGCCAAATAGCTTGATTGCATTTTTTTGGCTTGTAGGCATTACAAAATCATTAATCACGTTTATCAATTTATTCTATCAGAAGTTTTCAATATCGAACTATATCGAAGATCTAGTCAGTACATGCATTCTTACAGAAATCCGGTTGTTCCTGGTTTTTACCCGGATCCTTCTGTCGTTAAAGTGGGAGGCACTTACTTTCTTGCAAACTCAAGCTTTCAGTTTTTTCCCGGCATACCGATACATGCTTCAATCGACTTGGTAAACTGGAAAATAATTGGTAAAAACCTGTTTGTAGAAAACGAACCCACTGAATCTAATTGATGTAGGTAATGCTATTTGCAGACCTGAACAACTTGACCTGAATGAAGCGTTAACTCGGGTTGTGGATAAAGACGCCAAAAGGGTGTATAGTACTGGACTATATGCGCCGACCATACGATACCATGACGGTAAATTTTACGTAATTTGCACTGTGGTTTTGCCTGATCCTGTTCTGCATGAATCTGGAAGACTTCTTTCATTTTACCGTAATTTCATTGTAGCAACCGATGATATTTACGGCGGAAAGTGGTCTGATCCTGTGTATTTTGATTTTTATGGAATTGATCCTGATCTTTTTTTTGATGACGATGGAAAGGTTTACGTGACTGCTGCTCGGACACATATCTTTTACAAAACGATCCAGCAAGCTGAGATTGATGTAAAAACTGGGACCCTGTTGACGCCATTTACTGATATTTGGCAAGGTCATTCAAAAATTCTGACTGAAGGTCCACATATATACAAAAAAGATGGGTACTACTACCTGCTTGTCGCTGAAGGTGGAACATCTACTGGACATATGATTAGCATGGCCAGATCCATCTGCATCAGCGGTCCATATGAGACATGTGAGCAAAATCCATTGCTGACCGCTAGCGGAACAAGTAACTATATCCAATGCGTTGGCCACGGTGATCTTGTCGAAGGACTGAATCCTGGCGAGTGGTGGGCCACTGTTCTGGCAATTAGAGAAGCCAAAGACAGTTATCCATTAGGCCGTGAGACGCATTTGATTCCAGTCAAGTGGCCAGAAAATGAGTTTCCGTCTTTTGTGTTGCCGACTCCAATTATGGAAGTCGATTGCGAGATTGGCATTCAGAATACGCCCGAGGCGAGAACATTAAATTTAAACGACGCCGACTTGTTGTACTTGAGAACACCAGAATTGTCGTCATACCGTCAAGACGGCCCATCGATTTATCTCAAACCAGGAAATCATCCTCTTGACACTGGCGTTGATTCAACTACATTTGTGGCAAAGCGACAGACAGATCTAGTTTGTGAATTCTCAGCTCGTTTGATTGTATCGCAGCATGAATGCAATCTTGAAGCTGGTATCACTGTATATAAGGACACGTTCCGCCATTTGACAATGTTTTGGAGCGCCGCCTTGAATCAAGTCTGCTTTGGAGTGCGAACATTAAAGTACCCCAAGTTTGAAATTCTCAATAGATCGGCAAAAATTTTGAACGCAAACTTCATTGATTTTTGTTGCAAGGCAGATCAGTCTTCATACACCTTTTCGTATCGTACAGTTGAAGACGCCAAATGGACAGAGCTCGGAAAGTACGGCGCAGAAGCGGTGAGCGGATACGACTTTACTGGTAATTAAAGCAGGACTCTATTAAAACTAGTCTAACAGTAAACTTAGGTGCAGTTTTGGGTATTTATGTAACCGGAGAAGGGGAAGAAGTGGAATTTCGCAATGTGGTTTTCGCATAATTCTAGCGAGTGGACATTCGTATGAGTACGAAACCCATAATTATTGACACAAAAACCTCTTTTCTCCAATACACACAAGTTTAAGTATTTATGCCGAACTTGAACAGGTACAAACTCAGCATAGGAATACCATGAATTACACTAAAAATAGTATTTACATACATTAAAACTTTTCTCAATAATTAAATGCGTGTATTCCAGACCATGAAGTATGGCGACTTTGCGATAGCCTGGCTAGAGTGCTGCTGGCGAATAATATGTAGTACAATAGTAATGAAGGGTTAGGGTGCTGAATTAGTTAGGGGCAGAAATTAAGTTCGATGACGATCGCAGTGCACGCGTAAAAAGTTGTACAAGACGAAAAATTGTTCAAAACTTTGTCAAGCTGTTTAGTCAATTTAGAACCAACTGCACAGTCATAAGGTCTTGATTGGTCTTGCAATTCTACTGGCTGTTTGGCGCATTAATATAAACTATTTTTTTTTATATTGAATTCATATATTGATTGTTCAGAATGTCGGACAGATTGACTAGGTATGTTTGCAGAGAACTAATCAGACGCGACATTTTATTGACAGTCCAATGCAGAATTGCTATCATCAACGCTGACAAGTGCAAGCCAAAGGTACGTTCAAATATGGAATACTAGAATAAAGCTGAAGTCATGAAGAAATGTCGTCAGGAATGCCGAAAGGCTTGCCCTGTTGTCAGAACTGGAAAGCTTTGCATTGAAGTCACTCCTGAATCCAAAATCGCATTCATTTCGGAAACTTTATGGTAGGTTTTGCTACAGAAATCAAGAGGTTTAGACTGATGAATATACAGTATTGGTTGCGGTATTTGCCCAAAGAAGTGTCCGTTTGGTGCGATTCACATTATTAACTTGCCAACAAATTTGGAGAAGGAAGTCACACACCGATACTCAGCAAACTCTTTTAAGCTTCATCGTCTCCCGACTCCTCGACCAGGCCAAGTCTTGGGTCTTGTGGGAACCAACGGTATTGGTAAATCCACAGCTCTCAAGATTCTAGCAGGAAAGTTGAAACCCAATCTTGGCAGATTCGACGTACCCCCTGATTGGGAGGAAATTCTCAAATATTTCAGAGGCAGCGAGTTGCAAAATTACTTCACCAAAGTTCTTGAAGACCATTTGAAGGCAATCATCAAACCACAGTATGTTGATCACATTCCCAGAGCAATCAAGGGACCAGTCACAAAGGTTCAGGATTTGTTGAAGGCAAGGCTTGAACAGGACAACTTTGACGACATTTTGGATAATCTACAGCTAAGAGATGTTTTGGAACGTGAAGTTGCACAGCTGTCTGGAGGTGAGCTCCAGAGATTCGCCATTGGCATGACGTGTGTCCAGAAGGCGGATGTGTATATGTTTGACGAGCCTTCATCTTATCTTGATGTCAAGCAGAGACTGAATGCTGCGCTTGTGATCCGTGCTTTGCTAAATATCCAGTGCTATGTTATAGTTGTCGAGCATGATTTGTCTGTTTTAGATTACCTGTCTGATTTCGTTTGCATCTTGTACGGTGTGCCATCAGTCTACGGTGTCGTCAGTTTGCCATCGTCCGTCAGAGAGGGAATTAACATTTTCCTTGACGGAAACATTCCCACAGAGAACTTGCGGTTCAGAGAAGAGTCTTTGCAATTCAGACTGGCTGAAGCCACAGACGCAATCCCTCTTGACAAGAGCCGAAGCTTCAAGTATCCATCTATGCAGAAGACAATGGGCGATTTCCGACTTCGTATCCAGTCTGGAGACTTCACGGACTCTGAGATTATAGTTATGATGGGTGAAAATGGTACCGGTAAGACTACCTTCTGCCGTCTGTTGGCCGGAAGTCTAACTCCCGACAATGGCAAGAAGGTTGGTGAGATGTCAGTTAGTATGAAGCCTCAGAAGATCAGTCCCAAGTTTTCTGGAACTGTTCGTCAATTGTTTTTCAAGAAGATTCGTTCCTCGTTCTTGCTCCCTCAGTTCCAGACTGATGTCTGCAAGCCGCTCCGCATCGACGACTTGATTGATCTTGAGGTCCAGAACTTGTCCGGTGGTGAGTTGCAGCGAGTTGCTATTGTGCTTGCTCTGGGACAGCCCGCGGATATTTACCTTATCGATGAGCCTTCAGCTTACCTTGATTCCGAGCAACGTATCATTTGCGCTAAAGTCATCAAGAGATTCATTCTCCATGCCAAGAAGACTGCGTTCATTGTCGAGCACGATTTTATTATGGCTACATACTTGGCTGACCGTGTTATTGTGTTTGAGGGCAAACCATCTATTGATGCCATTGCGACCAAACCCCAAAGTCTGCTGACTGGTTGCAACAAGTTCTTGAAAAATTTGAATGTGACGTTCCGACGTGATCCTGTTTCGTACCGGCCACGTATTAACAAACTGGACAGTCAGTTGGATCACGAACAGAAGGTGAACGGCAATTATTTCTTTTTGGACAGCCCGGAGGTTTCTACTCCTCAAGCACAGATTGCGCATTAAGCTTGATTGTCATTTAGAGACTTGACTTTAATTTGGCGTAGAAATAGCATTTGAAAACGGGAAAAAGAGAAGTGCGAGTCGTTGTAATTTGTTAAATATTATGTTTAAGTTAACAGACCATACACATACAAAATTAGATTGTCAACAAATATTTCGGATTGAATTTCCAGTTGTTTAAGATTTAAAGGTTTTAGAAGCACGTGCGGCTTTCCGCACAGTCCCAATTAGATTGAAGGTTTATGGTGATGACGGGACGAAAGATCGACCGAGGTAAACTCGGTAAATGGTATAGATCGTAGAAGCGAAAGGAAGAGTAACTGGTGGAGATCGGCTTTGCTGCTCTTAAGATACAATTTGTTATTCTCATCAAGTGAATTGCGTTAAAGCAAGATTTGTAGTGGGGGACATTGGACTGACATAATTTGGCGCTCGTTTTGACGACGAGCTGACAGCTTTCGTGACACACACGCACACATACAAATACTCCAGGATATCGCAATGACTAGCACTGAAGTTGCTCAGGAAAAGCACTCAAATCATGGGCATATACATATAGGGTTATTTCACAAACTGGCAAAGCTTCTAAGCTCGCATGAGCAGCATTGCTTATTCAGGAAGGGATGTGTGCTGGCTTACTCGGATGAAATCTCTACCGGTCCGTTCAATGTGAATATAACATCTGGCCAGGATATTACCAAACATCAACTGTTTGAACATGAACACAAGAAACAGGGGAAGCATGGACACCATCGTCACTTAAGTTTCAATCTTTTGCACAGTATGATTGTTATAGACGTAATTAGGCTGCATGAGCTGACATTTGCAGAGCGGAAAAAAACAACGGTGCCACTACCGGACAGCATATTGGTTACTATATTTCAGTATTTTGCAATTAATACGGTGCTTGACTTACGGCTTGTGAACAAACAATTCGAACGTATTATCGACACTAACATCTATGACATGGTGCAGACTGATTTGGCACAAGTCGAACAACTTTCAAAATACTGGAGTTCTCGTAGTCCATTGACTGAACGGAATGTTCTTGCAATAGTAAGCTCATTGTCAGGCTACGTCAAGACGTACCCGTGCCCGACATCACCATACACTGAAGTGCTGCGGTGGATCAGAAAAGGAGAGGAACGGTTGGAGCCTACAGCGATCTTGGTTAGTTTTTTGCAATTACTTGACGTACATACCGAAGACGTTCGGGTACCAAGACCTTTAGTACTTAACTGGGGTCGAATTGTTACGTTTTACTGGAAGTTTGTGGAAACCGAATTTGGTTCTGCAATTCCGTTTTATTCCCAAGAATCTAGGTTTCTTAAGGTTAGCGTTGAGAGCAAGCCAGAAATTGAAGGAGAAGTGAAAGCTGTTGATTTCAGTGGATTGAACACTAAAGACCTTTTGTCTTTAGGAGTGTTTGCCTTGAATGTGTACGCGGCAACATCTCGTACAATTCCGGTTCACATGTTAGGTTTGTACGAGGCAGCATTTGCTCTAGGACCTGAGTATATTGCGCAATGGGTTCAGACCATGAATATTTTCGTTCCAAAGACAACGGACATTGAAGATATGCGAACAATTGTAGTACATCGAACGCGAGTCGCGTTATTTGAACTCAACATATCAGAATCTGGACCATCTATATTAAAACAATTAACTGATGAATTGGAGAGGAGAGATTTAATGGGAGTCGGTGAAGAAGTTAGTCTGGATTAAATTGTCTATGTGATTACTGAGGAGGCGTACGTACAGGGCTTTCTTTTTGAAAATGACGTCAGCAGTAAACATACGCAAAATTGGTTATTTGCGAAGATCAAATGCCCGATGAGATCAAAAACATGTCACATTCTTTTTGTTTATTTTATATATAATATTGAACAGTTTCAACGTCATTTCTCTCTCCCGGGTAACTTGTTTATAAAATGTATAATAATTACCGTCGATTTAGTTAACATTCTTCTTATATTTTGCTTAAATAAGCTCAATAGATCGTTACATACTCCCGGCAGCACTGACCAGATCTCTCTCTCTCTCATTACAGTAGTTTATCAAATCAAATCTACCAAATCTGTGGGTTTTAACTTTGATCTATTGTGGCAAAATAATTTTAGTTTAAAAATATGCTGTCAAATTTTAAATCAAAACGTGTGATCACTCCAAAGCTGAGCTAAAAAGTGCTTTCTCATATTCTGATATTGGCGTCCATTTGTTTGTATTTAATTTGTTCGGCAAAAAGCGTGTAGATAACTCTCATCATCACTCAATAGCTCGTCAAAACCATTAAAACAGGTCTTTGAATGATGTCAAAGTGCAGAACACGCGACTTTACTGAGACAACACGTTGCTGTCAATTTTCAGTTTGAACGCGTGTGATTTGTTTATTTTGATTCCAATCGGGCAATTCTTATCAGCCGCAGACGGAGACAGTTTTCGATTGGTTACACCAAATGCTGCCGCGGAAATCCTCATCGCCAGCCAGCCGCATTGGTTGCCGTGGCAGCCAAAGTTTAAATTACTTTTGCTCTTCTTGTTTAGACTTTGCCTTTATACCATCGTACCACAGTTGTGACTGTTACGCTTTAATTAACCCAGCTACTGAAATATAGAGTTTTTGTTCTTCCAACGCAGATCGGTTTATACGTTTCTCGGGCGACGGCTTTAACCCAAATAAGAAATCTGTAAACATTCAACCAAAGGGGTCAGTCCGCAAAAACTATTTCCAACCAAAGTTCAATAATCGTGTGATAACTTCGTTCCGTCCCCCTTCCAACTAATTCTTTCAATTCGCTACAACTGCTTTACTTCCTTGACCCTCATTTCGTCGTTTCCATCTCGTCTTAGTCGACCCCGTAATTCTGTCATGGATAGATCGTCTCCTCTGGCGGCAATGATGCCTCCACCTGCTTGGATCGGTGATCACGACAAATCAGCTGCTTCCAGTGACTTACAGGCTCGCTTTAGACGTGGACCTCACATGCATCAGACTTCACTGCCTATTATCCCTTCATTAAGAAACTTTGAGAATGATTTTTCAGGCTTTGATTCACCTGCTACCTCGTTGGCTGCCGATCTTTCCCAGAATTTCCACATCGCAAAGAGGCAAGAGGTCCTACTAGAGGTCTTAGATGTGAAACTGACATTTAACAGTCCCGTTCTGCCAACTCCAAGACGGTCTTTACTACCTTCTTTTTCCTTTGGAAAGAAACGTTAGTCAAATCACGTTTTTCACCTGACATCATTCTCACGTTTATATATAGCTGAGCGCACTTCACCACTTCATGTCTCATCCTCTCCAAGTGGAGATGGAATGGATCTATCTCCATTACCTCACAAGCGCCCACCTCTTGTAAATCGTGCTAACTCATCTGCATCATCCTGTTCAAGTTTGACTTCTGTCTCTTCGTTCTCGTCTCAGTCATCTGCTCAAAGCTTTAGCTCAATGTCAAGGTAGAGACTTTCGGTTTATACCCCATTCAAATTCATCTCTAACAATCTAGTACCCGCAGCGCATTCAATGCACGCCCGATTTCTCGTGCTAAAACTTCGGCGTCATTTACCGTTTCTCAACCTCAATTTGCTGGTCCTCCCTCTTTTAGCTCTCACGTTGTGGCTAGTTCCGTATCACAGCATGAAGCGTTAACATTGAATGACATATTTGAGAACTCTCCCAACCCAAAGATCGCACACAAAACGGTCGGATTTGGTTTAGATACTCCGGAATCGCGCAAATCGTCTGTCGGAGGTGGGTTCAGACCTGCATTTGAGTCATACACTTCTGCAGATTCTCCATTAGCAGGCGTTGCTACCAGACCTGCAAACAAGATCATTAGAGCCAAAGTCAGGCGAACTCAAAGCATGTTTCAAAAGCCTGGTGATATTCTGGCGGACGAAATCACAGAACATCAGCGGATCTATTCTACTGCCAACAAGGAGAATGCATCACCTATTTCTCCACCTACAGTGACACCCGGAAGTGTTCCGGTGCCATGCTTTGTGGTCAAGCAAGACGATCCCTTTAAGAGAGTGACGCCAGAAACTCTAGTCGACGTTCTTGACGGCAAGTTTGGACAGTACTACGACAAGCATATCATTGTTGATTGCCGCTTTGAATATGAATATGAAGGCGGACACATTTCTGAAGCAGTCAACGTTAACTCTTTGAGTCAGTTGGAAGAGATGTTTTTGAACAGAGCCCCGCAAGAACGCTACTTATTGATTTTCCACTGCGAGTTTTCCGCTCACCGTGCTCCCAGAATGTGTGTTTTGAATTTGTATTATTAATCCTCGCGCTAATCATTATAGGGCATTGCATTTGCGAAACCGTGACCGTTATTTAAACATGCATAGATATCCTGAATTGCATTACCCTGACATTTATATTCTTGAAGGCGGTTACAAAAAGTTCTTTTCTAGTCAGCGGAACCGTTGCGAACCGCAACAATATGTTAACATGGATCATCTGAATCACAAGGAAGACTGCGAGCGTGAGATGACAAAGTTTAGAAAGAACATGAGACTTCCTAGAACCCAAAGTGCAAGTGGACCCTCTATGCCGCCGCCGTTTACTTCTACTGGAAGTTACTTTGGAGGGTCTACTCGCGATCATGACGAGGAAATGACCAATTCTCCTTTGTCCAGATAAGAATCCTCTTTTAAGTTTAACATTCATTTTTTTCGGGAGGGTTGTACGCTTTAGGTTGGTGACAGGTAGTGCCTTTTTTTTCATAATCTCAAATTATAGTGATTGAAAAGCAATGTATGCATCTGTGTTTATTAGTGCTATTTGGAGTCTGGTGTCATTTTTTCCGCGGTACTTGTCGTTCTTACGGCCACGTTCATTCGAGAGTATGTTGTTGCTCTTCTTCATTTTATTTTATTTATCTGCATCTAAGTGTCATTTACTATAATATCATTTGCCGGAGGCTAGTGGGAGAGAGTATGTTGATTGTGATTTAAGCTTGTACATAAGCAGGAGTCGATGAGTTGTGATTTAAGTGGCATTTATCAGTGATGTACTGATTTAGTCGAGTGCATATGCGTAACTAATTTATAATATACAATGGGTTCAAAAGTACAAGCAGGCAGAATGCGTCTATCGGTCTTGATTTTGCATGATCATGATGTGTCCATCTTGTCTTGATCTAGCGCTATAATTGTCAGAAGTTAGCGGAGTTTTTAAAGGTAGACTTACATTCTGAAGATGTATTACCTGCTTCCAATGGTTGTGGTGTTATAGTACCATTTGAAGGTTGAGTCGACGCAGTTTGTGAGAGTTGACTTGCCGCTTCTGCCAACGGGATCTCGCCTTCTTCAGCTTCATCCATACCTTCTCGTCGGTCTAAAATGTTAGATACAAATAGGAGTAAAACATACAAGCAGACTCATGCCTTGCTCTTCTTTTTCTTGTCGAATTTGATTTTGCATGCCTTGTAATGCGTCCAAAATTTCAGCGAACCGACTTCGCCTGGCGGTCCACACTTTTTGATATTCATTCTTTTGAGCTTCCAATTCTCTGATTTCCTCATGCAAAATTTCAATTGATTTTGTCGTGTCTGATCTTGACTGCAATCTCTGAGTCTCAACCATATTTTTAACAAACCGGTTATACTCCTCGACCTGTTCGCGCTTGACTTTCGCCAGCTTGAGTTCTTCTTCCAATCCAGCCGTGATCGTCATCGCCGTGTTGTATTTTTGCTCGATCACCGATTTCTGACTATTGTAATTTTCAATTTCTCGTTTCGCGACGTTTTTCTGTAACTGGAACTTGAGCACCGCAGTTTCGTAACTTTGTAGCGCTCTGTCTGTGTCTTTTCCTGCTGCGATTCTTGAGTTTTGTCAGTGATGTAATAATATAATACAATACAAAGCTCACATTGCATCTTTATCTAAAAAGCGAAGGCTTGGTATTGCTTGGATAGACTTTGCTACTCTGATGTATGATGCCTCGTTGATACTGACTCGTTCACGAATGATTCTGTCTATTCATACGTTAGAATTGAATTGAACGCTTACTCACACATCTTACCTTGATCCGACATGTTGAAGCATAAACTAACCTCACAATCGTGCGGTCTTGAGCTGGGAGAAAATCGAGCTCAGTAAAATGACCTCCTGAAAATGAGAGCCGCGTGAACAACCGCAAAGAACCTGGGTCAAACGATACAGCGACGATGTCGAAACTGACAAATGATGACTTTCGCAAGTTGATGAGCAGGAGTATTACATCATCTTCAGGCACAAAATCGTTGAACTCAGGAGATCAATATCGTCGAAAGCCGGGACACGCAAGCAAAAGATATCGTCGTGGAGACAACGAATATCAATCGTCGAGGTACGTTTGGCCGCGCAAGGAAGATTCATTGCTAAAAAATTGCAGAGACACATTAACATCACAGACTGCTTTGTTCGGAACAGCGGCCGAGAAGGCGCCCGAGGGAGCGAAACCGACCAAGTCGCAGTATCGCGATCGAGCGTCCGAAAGACGGCAGGGACGAGAAGACGAAGGCCCGAATGCGCGAAAAGGATTAGATTTTGAACTATTGGCACGGGCGAAATGGGGTGAAGATGTTTACGGTGTAGACGGCGAACGGGAAGTTGATGATCCTGATCTTGACAGGCAACTGGACGATTTACTTGATAATCACGATTTGCAGACGCATGAGGTTGAGAGCGCGAGGAGCAAAACGAAGTCTAAAGCAGAGCTGTTATTGGAGTTGAGACAGAAGATTAATGAGAAGCCAAAGGCTAGATTCAAACCAATTGGAAAAGCACATAAAGACGAGAGGGAAAGTGGAAAGAGAGAGACCGAGAGCAGATCTCGCTCAGAAGACCGCCACAGAGGAGACAAAGAAAAAAGAAAAGTTGAAAAGGAGAAGCGACGGTTGAGAACCGAGAAGCCAAAGATTGAGGCAGTGCCACCAGTTGTCGAACAGCTTCCAGAAGATAGCATACCGAGAAATCCCAAGCAGACAAGTCTGGTACTAGAGCCAGAACGTGCTATGTCACCACCGCCCAAACCTGCTTACTTGGTTTTGCCCGACAAGCCAAGCGCAGCAGAAAATATCGACACTGCTGAACCTGTTCCCTTGGATGATGATTCTGACGGTGGCAACATCTTTGACGACGTCGGCATAGATTACGACCCTCTTGCTGATCTCGAAGATGAAGATTCGGCGTCTGACGGCGACTCAAAACCAGTAGCCCAGGCAGTGGCACCTGCCGTCAAACGCAATTACTTTGGACCTACGACCGAGCCAAACCCCGAGACAGCCAAACCGGCACCGATGCTGACTGAACTGAAGTCTCAGACTACGAAGTCGATCATTGATGTGATGGCAAACACAGATTTGCAAGCGGTGCTGTCGCAAGTCCGGGCGTCGAAACGAGAGTCTGAGAGCTTGAAAAGTCGAGGACTGATGCCGCTGCAAGCTGTAGGAGGAGACTACGATATTGATCTCGATCTTGGTGGTGAGGGTCGTTGGATAGATGACGACGAGGAAGACTTGATTGGAAAGAAGAAATCCAAGAAGCGCAAGACTTAAAAGATTTGTTAAAAAGAGATTGTTATGGCATAGTATAATCCCATCGGTTTAGGGCACAGTGTAAATAAGGGGGTTGTGTAATAATTACCCTACTCGTGCCTGGCCACGTCTACTTTTGAAAGTAAAATTGAGTCTTGAAGAGCTCAGAATTCCTGGATCGAATCCATTTGAATCGGCTCAATTGCATAAGAAAATGGTCGCGTTGCCAAAATCAATTCCGAAGTCAACGGAAAAGGCCTTACCATTACTACGGACGGTTATTCTGTTGGTAATTGCCAGTGCAGCCATTTCGTCTCGTCTGTTCTCTGTCGTGAGATTTGAGAGTATCATTCATGAGTTTGATCCGTGGTTCAACTTCAGAGCGACAAAATATCTCGTATCGCATGACCTGTACTCGTTTTTAGATTGGTTTGATGATAGAACGTGGTATCCGCTTGGACGTGTCACCGGAGGTACTTTGTACCCTGGCTTGATGCTTACGTCTGGCTTGATCTATAAGATATTGCAGTTCTTGACGCTGCCTGTTGATATCAGGAACGTGTGTGTGATGCTTGCTCCTGTTTTTTCTGGCTTGACTGCGTACGTAACATACTTGTTCACTTGTGAAATGAAGGATGAAGGAGCCGGTTTGTTGGCTGCTGCTTTCATTGGAGTTGCACCTGGTATGTTGATAGACGGCACATGATTTGTAATGTACTGACTGGTCACAGGTTATATTTCTAGATCTGTTGCTGGATCATACGATAACGAAGCAATTGCTATTTTTCTGTTAATGTTTACGTTTTATCTTTGGATCAAGGCATTGAAGCTTGGGTCGGCTTATTGGGGAGCATTAACTGCATTGTTTTATTTCTACATGGTTGCAGCTTGGGGTGGATACGTTTTTATCACAAACATTATTCCAATGCACGCTTTGGTTCTTATCATCATGGGTAGGTACTCCAACCGGTTGTACGTGTCATACTGTTCGTGGTATGCGCTGGGAACGTTAGCATCAATGCAGATCCCGTTTGTTGGATTTTTGCCAATCCGGTCAAGTGAACATATGGGCGCGCTCGGAGTGTTTGGACTGCTGCAGCTTGTCGGTTTCTCGCAGTACCTCAGGTCTAGACTGCCGTCAAAACAGTTCACGACGTTGGTCACTGGCGGCGCGTTGGCACTTCTGGCTGTTGGGATTGTTGCACTGGTCGGACTTACATTGTCTGGTGTCATTGCGCCATGGACAGGTCGGTTTTACTCACTTTGGGATACAGGATACGCAAAGATTCACATTCCAATCATTGCATCTGTATCTGAGCATCAGCCGACAGCATGGCCGTCTTTTTTCTTCGACACACACATGCTAATCTGGCTGTTCCCCGCTGGTGTGTATCTCCTGTTTCAACAACTTCGCGATGAGCACGTGTTTGTAATTGTGTACGCCATCTTGGGATCTTATTTTGCTGGAGTAATGGTCAGATTGATGTTAACCTTGACGCCCGTGGTTTGCGTGTGTGGCGCAATTGCGTTGTCGTCTATCTTGGACCAGTACACGAACCTGAAAGTGCCTGAAATTTCTGGCGAAGAGTCGACTGATGCCGAGAAGGAAAAGGAAAGCAAAAAAGAAAATGAGAGTGTACCGTTTTCTGGAAACTTGTTGAATCTTGGTTCACTGACCAAGACGCCCATTGTTGGTATATTTTCGCCGTTTTCAAGACTGTTTGTTCTGGTGTCGTTTATTGTGTACTTATTTTTGTTTGTCAAACATTGTACCTGGGTGACATCAAACGCATACTCGTCACCCTCTGTCGTGCTTGCGAGCCAGATGCCGGACGGGTCGCAGCATATAATTGACGATTTTAGAGAGGCATACTACTGGCTCCGGAAGAACACACCAGAGGATGCAAAGATTATGTCATGGTGGGATTACGGGTACCAAATTGGCGGCATGGCTGACCGGACGACGTTGGTAGACAATAACACGTGGAACAACACGCACATTGCGACTGTCGGAAAAGCCATGAGTTCGCGAGAAGAAGTTAGCTACCCGATTTTGCGTCAGCATGACGTCGACTACATTCTGATTATTTTCGGCGGTGTGATTGGATACTCTGGCGATGACATGAACAAGTTTTTGTGGATGGTTCGGATCGCGGAGGGTATCTGGCCTGACGAGGTCAAGGAGCGGGAATTTTTCACAGCTCGGGGAGAGTACCGTGTTGACGAGCAGGCGACAGCGACCATGAAAGACTCGCTGATGTACAAGATGAGTTACTATCGATTTGCGGATCTGTTTGGCCGACAAGGCGCCACAGATCGGGTGCGGAACCAGCGTATTCCGTCGTCGTCGACCGACAGTAACGTGCAGCCAATCACGCTAAACACCGTCGAGGAGGCGTACACGACAGAGAACTGGATCGTGAGGATCTATAAGGTCAAGGACTTGGATGTCTTTGGTCGGGACCATGCTGCCGTGCAGGCGTTTGAGGACGGCAAGAAGCGCGGAACACGTGCTGCTAGAGGCGGAGCAGCGGCTGGAGCGAGTACCAAGGGTCGGCCGAGGACGCTGAGAGTCTGATTTTGTGTATTGTATATAACTATATAAGTTAAAATAAATGGGGAAAGTTACAGAAGCGATGCATTGGGTTAGGGTCTTACCTTAATAATAAGACGTAAACAAAGTCGCACAAGATCAGATGTCGCGTCGTTGGGTGTTTGCTACACGTAACTTTCGCTTACTGGCTCTTTCTGTATATCCTGAGTTTGTTTCTGTTTCTTTTTGTTTTTTATCTGTGTGGCTCTGTGCATCAAATAATATGAGATTAGTAACTAAATTGCTGTCCGTGATGGGCATTGAAGCAGCATCAAGATTCTATTATATGCTACGAGGGTATTCAGGAATGTCATATCTTGACCCCGAGATTGATATTGCGTTGGTGACAGGTGGCTGTAGTGGTTTAGGTGCAAACATCGTGAAGCAGTTACGAGCACAGAACGTGCCTGTTGTTGTGTTAGACATTTTAGACCCTGCAGAGCAAGTCGAGGGCGTTTATTATCTAAAGTGTGATATCTCAAACCGGCAGCAGGTGCTTGATGCGTTGGAGGTTATTAAACTTGAAGTTTGGAAATACTGTGCGAGTACTGGTGCATAATGCTGACGAGAGTAACAGGTAGGAAATGTGACTGTGCTGATCAATAATGCCGCTGTGACGCATGGGAAGACTATAATTGGTCTAGAATATGAAGAGATTGAGAAGTACGTGGACTTTGCATAGTAGAGGTGAGTTGTGTGTATTGACGAGTAGATGCATCGCGATCAACTTGTTATCGCAATTTTACACAATCAAAGCATTTCTACCTGGCATGCTGCAGATTGGACGCGGATATATAGTCATTATTTCGTCTGTGATGGCGTACATTGGGCCAGTCAAACTTAGTATTTCATTTTGTGTCTGATATGGTTTTGCCTTCAGAGTGGACTAACTAATACAGGTGCATACGCTGCGTCCAAAGCTGGATTGCTCGGTCTGTATGAGTCGCTAACTTACGAACTCGGCCCGAATGCCGAGTATGAGTCTGGCGTCCGGACCGTTCTCGTGACGACAGGGCAGATGTCGACCATGTTGTTTGAAGGTGTCAACACTCCTCACCGCCTTGCGGCCAGGATCCTTGAGACGTCTGAAGTCGCAGACCGAGTCATGCTGGCACTGAACCGCGGCGAACAAGGCAGGATAACGCTGCCGGTGTATGCGAAGCTGATGCCAATCGTCAGGGTGTTGCCGCGTACGCTTGTATCCGCGTTCAGATTTATCAGCGGGATCGACCACGGCATGGACACTTTCTTGGGTGATAGGCAACACGTCGCCTCGATAGCTCATCCTGTGGTCAGTTCGTCTAATGGGCATGCGAGTTCGAGTTTGAACGGGAATGGAACCGGAAGCAAATTAAATGGGAACGGTAAGGCGGTTTTGATACAAGAATGACAGAAAAGAGTTGCTACATTATTATGTCGAGTTTGCAGAGTCATATTGCTACAGCTAAATGCATTTTAATCATTCGACTTAACCCTGAACCCTATAAGTGTAAGCAACGGGTGTTGTACTATATGTAAACCTTGAGACTATTTTGTCTCGAAGTCAAACGTTTTTGAGTTCACGAACGTAGCACAGGATTTCGTGCGCGTGTGGAATAAGAACAAAAAAAATGTCACTAAGGAACTTGGGGCACATCTGCTCGCACATTCAGAACTGCTCTCGGGCTCGACGGCCAATGGCTGCGGTGCAGCACACTAAGCTGCATCTGGCCGTCGCGGTCGGGCTATACAGGCACGGCATGATTTCCCACGTGCAACTCGGAAACACCGATGGTCCTGACGAGGTTCCAGTGGAAATCACGAACGAGAACATTGCACAACGGATGATCTGGCTGACGTTTAAGTATCATGACACTGACCCGGTTCTACAGAGCGCAAAGTTGCTGTCGAAGCCGTCGAAAGTCGTGACCGCGAAGTTGGACAGGCTGAGGAAATTGGTGAAGGGAATTCGGTGTGCGGATATCAAAGGATTGGAGCCGAGTGATTTGCTCTTTGTGAGGACGGATAAAGGTGTTCTGGAGGCAAGAGAGGCATTGGAACTGGGACGAGGAGGACAATTGCTGTGTCGGTTCACGACGTTGAGGTAGACAGACATGTTTGAAGAGTTTGAGATTGGCCAGGTGTCTTCAATCGCAATCATAAAGCTGATATTTACTATTTACTAGTTTCATCGTAGTCGTAAAAAGTGTAGATTGAACGCCGCAGAGTTTGTACAAAGTATTCCAGATAGATGTCTTTGCTAAGAGACCAGGTATGCGACAGATCTTAGCTAGGGCATTGGCTCCTACGGCGTGTTTTCGAAGATTCAATTCAACTCTGATTGAACGGGAATTGGCCAAATTCCAGTCGAGATGTAGTGAAAAACTCGGAATTTTTTTGACGGTCACTAACTGAGAATAGTTGATTTTCCTAAAGCGACGCATAAGGTATGGCAGCTTTATAAAGACAAACAAATACAAGAAGGAATCAAAGCGCAAGAAAGACTGCCGGTCGTGCTTCATGGCTGGCTGGACTCTGCACCGCGAAAAGTGTCAAAGACGAGATGTTTTGCAAACTTGAGAGATACACAGTTCTTATACCGGACGGCGTTGGACAGACAAGGTGATTTGCTTGCAGATGAGGAATTTACGAGTATACAACTGTTTGAGGATTTGTCAGAAGAGGACGGGGAGAAGACAATGTTGCGACGGATCAAGCAAGAGACTTGCGTGTGTGTTGAAGGTATAGTGTCGCCGGTAAAGGGAGACAAGTCTGGACGGCTTGAGATTGTGGTTAATCGGATCACGGTGTTGAATACGACCGAGGATTTGGTATCACAGATGAAGGGCACCAAGGAGTGGGATCCAAAGTACAGGTATTTGCAACTGCGGACGTTTGCGATGCAGCGTGCGCTGGCCATGCGAAGTAAGATTGCGAGCGTGGTCAGGTCGGTATTTGAGCATCACGCATTCACAGAGGTCGAGACACCACTGCTTTTTCGATCGACACCAGAAGGCGCGCGGGAATTTCTGGTCCCGACAAGGACAAATGAAGGGAAAATGTACGCGTTGCCACAGAGTCCGCAGCAGTACAAGCAGTTGCTGATGGCATCCGGCGTGCACCGGTATTACCAGTTTGCAAAGTGTTTTCGAGATGAAGATCTGCGCAAAGATAGACAGCCTGAGTTTACGCAGATCGATTTGGAGATGGCTTTTGTCAAGGCCGCGGAGGTGCAGGTTGTCGTGGAAGATATGTTACGGACTTTGTGGAAGAAGATTGAAGGGGTTGAGCTGGACATGCCGTTTAAGAAGTTGACTTATAGTGAGTGCATGAGTCGGTATGGCATAGACAAGCCGGACTTGCGTAGCGATATGGCGGTGTGTAATACGAGAGTTTGAAGAGTTCAGCTGACATTGATAGATTATCGACCTGAGTTCATGGGCTACGTCAACTACGAACCCAGATTATCCGGTATTTGAGATTTTAAAGTATAGGCCCAAGTCGTCGAAGTTTCCTCCGGCAGAAGCTGCACCAGAAGGGTACGCGACACTGAGAACTCCATTGTCGCATAGAATCCGGTTGACAAAAGAGGACCGAAATGCATGGTTGAGACGGTGTGTGATTCGGTTTGATTTGCAATTACAGGCAAATGTTGAAGACGTAGCGGCTGAGATCATGGCGAAGAACGATATCAAAGACGGAGATGTGATTTATGCATGCACTCGACAGCGAGTACCGTTTGAGAATCCTACGCCGTTAGGACGGCAGAGACTTGCAATTATAAACTCAACGATGTCATTTACTGAGACAGATGTTGCGCCGTTGTGGGTCGTCGAGTTCCCACTCTTCACACCAGCCGAGACAGGACGTGTGGTGGATGGGTACATTGAGTTTGACTATAACAGGCTTACTTCGACGCACCATCCATTCACAATGCCCAATTTGAGCTCACTTGGAGCAGTGTTGCACGCAGCTAATGACGGGACTAGTCAAGTTGACCCGCGCGTGATTTTAGGGCAACATTACGATATCGTCGTGAACGGAGTCGAAGTCGGTGGAGGAAGCACACGTATTCATGATGCGTCACTCCAACGAT
This sequence comes from Lipomyces arxii, assembly GCF_038497795.1. Lineage (NCBI taxonomy): Eukaryota > Fungi > Ascomycota > Lipomycetes > Lipomycetales > Lipomycetaceae > Lipomyces > Lipomyces arxii. The sequence continues at coordinate 135,617 of NW_027117719.1, forward strand.
TCGTACTGTCTAGGATTCTACGCGTACCCGGAGTTGCTCTCGAACAAGGCGAGTCAGAACCCAATAACCCGTTTACTCATCTTTTGAACGCACTGTCAATGGGATGCCCACCTCACGCGGGGTTGGCTCTCGGGTTTGATCGGTTGTGTGCGATGTTGTTTGGATCTGAGTCGATCAGGGACGTGATTGCATTTCCTAAAACACAGACCGGCGCGGATCCTTTGGTTGGTAGTCCGAGTGCAGTTACGCCTGAACAGTTGGACATTTATCATTTACAACTAAAGTGATTTGTATATATGTATATAGTCAGTGTAGTCAGATTTAATCATCTTTGAGAAACAGTTAATAGAAAACGTCCACGACAATGTCCGGGTTGAGGCATTCAGCAAGCATTAGAAATACCAATTAAGCTATGCTACAACTATAGAGAAAGAGTAAATAGTAGCGAACAGATAGGTAGGGCCTTAAATACAAAGGCGAGTGTACTTGGATGTGTAGAGAGAATAATCAATTTATTGAAAATATGAAGGACGTAGCCCTAACCCCACGAGGGTCAGTTTCTCTGTCGAGTTGGTGCGTTCAAATTAGTTTCCAAGATTCTCTCCCATTATTGTTAACACGTTTAGCAGCTTTTCTAGCAATAACTCAGAGCGTACTACAGCTTGTTCTTGCTGCAGCCAAATTGAGATTAATGCAGCCATGTTCGTAGTTTCCAAAGAGATTTCTAGTCGCTATGTAATCAGTATGTAATATCTGATGGTATCAAGATAATGACTATCATCTGCCGCACTTTATGAGGCTCATTTAAGGGGTATCGCCAGCCTGTCTCGATTCGATGAAAACTCTCGGTGAACTGAGCACTCAACTCCACTCAATTGCACTCAATTACACTCAAATCGATTAGAATAAAAACAAGTAATTCAATTTAACTTTCAGATCAGATATAATCAAGTTTTGAACCAGAAAATCACGTTCTTTTTCATTCGTTGGTGCATTTTAGTCTTCAGCGTAGTTTACGTCACGGTGAGTGTATCTGAAACTCAACACAGCGTATTTAGACCATAAACATCAATGAACGCGAACATTCGGCCCTCATGAACCGGACTAATAAAATTTTGCCCGCCTTGCTCTCTCTCTTTCTCCCTCTTCACCACTGCACCACTTTCTTCATCTCAATTTCCCGATTTCAATCCAAAAAATGATCTTTAACGACCAGGCTTCTTCCACTATTGAGTGGCTTTCTCGCCTCGATGCTTCAAACAAACCTGCTCGCAATTATCGTCGTACTTGTATCATTGGTACAATTGGTACGTTGTCCTTATACAATCTGTTCGGTACGCCATTACTAATAACAATTCAAGGCCCTAAGACCAACTCCGTCAAGAAGATGAACGAGCTCAGATCTGGTATGTCTTTGCCTTTTCTTTATTCAGTTTTAGGCCAATTCTATGTCAATTGGGCTCTTTCAAACAAGTTGGTGCGAGGCAAACTTTTCTCCCAATCACATCGTCGTCTTAACGTGAGCCGCACCCCTCCCCCACTATAATCTCTCATGAAATGCAGCTCTGCAGGACTCAATTGACATGGGTCGGCTAATATAATTCAAAATGCTAATAATATAGCCGGATTGAACATCGTCCGCATGAACTTCTCTCACGGATCATACGAATATCATCAGAGCGTTGTCGACAACGCCCGTGAGGCCGAGCGTGTTCAGCCCGGCAGACCTCTTGCCATCGCGCTGGACACGAAGGGCCCTGAAATCCGTACTGGTTCAACCATTGGTGATGCTGATATCCCAATCTCTGCTGGTGAAGAGATGATTATCACTACCGATGAGGAGTACAAGAACAATTGCGACAACAAGGTCATGTACCTTGACTACAAGAACATCACCAAGGTCATTTCCCCCGGTCGTATCATCTTCGTCGATGATGGTGTCTTGTCCTTCAAGGTTCTTCAAATTGTTGACGAAAGCAACTTGAAGGTCCAGTGCCTCAACAACGGCAAGATCTCATCCCACAAGGGTGTTAACCTTCCCCAGACCGATGTCGATCTCCCACCTTTGTCCGAGAAGGACAAGGCTGACTTGAAGTTCGGTGTTAAGAACAAGGTCCACATGGTCTTTGCTTCTTTTATTCGTGCTGGATCTGACATCACTGCCATCCGTGAGGTTCTCGGAGAGGAGGGAAAGAACATCCAGATCATTGCCAAGATTGAGAACCAGCAGGGTCTTAACAATTTTGACGAGATTTTGAAGGAGACTGATGGTGTTATGGTTGCTCGTGGTGATCTCGGTATTGAGATCCCGGCGAGCGAGGTCTTCATTGCCCAGAAAATGATGATCGCCAAGTGCAACCTTGCTGGCAAGCCTGTCATTTGCGCGACTCAGATGCTTGACTCAATGACCTACAACCCCCGTCCTACCCGTGCTGAAGTTTCCGACGTTGGTAACGCTGTCAATGACGGTGCTGACTGCGTCATGTTGTCTGGCGAGACCGCAAAGGGTAACTACCCGGCTGAGGCCGTTGGCATGATGCACGAGATTTGCTTGTTGGCTGAGATGGCCATCTGCTATCCTCCTCTGTTCAACGAGCTCCGTGCGTTGACTCCCCGTCCTACCGACACAGTCGAGACCATCGCTGTTGCTGCCGTCTCTGCCTCGTTTGAGCAGCAGGCCAAGGCCATCATTGTCCTCTCGACTTCCGGAACCACCGCCCGTCTGTGCTCCAAGTACCGTCCTACCTGCCCCATCATCATGGTCACCCGAAACGGTGATGCTGCCCGGTACTCGCACCTGTACCGCGGTGTTTACCCATTCATTTACCCCGAGGCTAAGACTGCCCAGGGCTGGTCTGATGATGTTGAGGACCGTTTGAAGTGGGGAATGGACCAGGCTGTTGAGCTTGGAATCTTGGGCCGTGGTGAGGTCATCATTGCCATCCAGGGATGGACTGGTGGACTCGGTCACACCAACACTCTCCGGGTTTTAGAGTGTGTTTAAGGCATGTGCGCGAAATGCCGAATGCTGAATGTTTAAACGTTATAGAGCTTGAATGTTTTGATGGTGAAATTAGTAAATGCGACTGTACTGCTGGTGGTGCTGTTGCAGATAATCAAGACCTTATATAGAACTAGATTGTAGACTGTACTGTAGATGAGTAGGTGAGTACAGGCGAATTTCCTGGCGGACGCGTAACTACGGAGTATGGAGACAATTGACGCCAAAACAATAAAAGATCTATTTACGACATATAGGAATACGTTAGATGAGCAGCACGATGCAAGGGATCTGGTTATTCGAACGTCAAGGGACATCACGGCTGCAAGCAAGAAGATGTGAGTCTATAGAGAGCACGAACGGAGTGACCGAATGTGGCGCTGACGTACAGGATTTTTGCGTTGCAACGTATGAAATACGTCGACAATCAGACGGAACTTCCGAAATCAGTCACGGATGCGGTCAAGGCCCAGCAAGACGTGATTGACGTGTCGTTTGCGAGTCTGGACCCGGTATTGAAGGATAGTGGAGGGTGGAAATTTCAGCGACAAGTTAGCGGTGCGGTGCAGGAATATGTGAGTTTGTGATTAAGAAAACTGAATGAACCAAGACTGATGAAGTAGATTGAAGCGATTCTGTTCTATGGGTATTTAAAAGACAGAAGAGTTTATTCTCATGAAGAAATCGTCGCAATCGCTGGAAATGTGCTGGTCACGTATTCAGACTACATTCTAGGTCAGTATTCATATGATATCGCTGGTCAGACTAAGCTGACACATGAAGGATTGTTTGACACGTCAGGGGAGTTGATGCGGTTTGCAATCACGAACTTGCGTTCTGCTACTGGAGTGTCTGATATAGCGATGGAAATCAGTAATGTGTTACGCACACTTAGAACAGGATTTAGCAGGATTATGGAGTCACGAGATGGAGGGCTACGGAAGGAGTACCACAACAAAATGAGTGCGCTCTCTAGTTCGGCTGAGAAGGTTGAACGGGCAGTGTATTCGCTTGTAGTAAGAGGGAGTGAGATGCCTGATGGATGGGTGCCAGATAATGTAGATAGTGTAATGTATTAACCAGCTTGACTAATAAGCTCGCGTTCAGTTCGTTCCAACAAATCGTTAAACTCTCGTAACTGGCCTAACGCACCTGTGCTCCCACACACCAGCGGTGCAAGCATTTCCACTTCTGCCAGTACTCCTGTCCGTCCATGGGTGTCATCAGGCCGAGCCCGAGACCTGAGCCCGGTGATCGCACGCAAAACGTCTCGGACTGCCATATCCGCTCGTGCTTCGGCCTGAGCTTTGGCATGCGCTTCACGCACTCCTGCAATCTCGTCCGCGATTCGCTGTCGTTCACGCCGGATCGTCATCAGCTTGTCCTGTTGGTCCACGACTTTCCGTCGCGACAGCCGCGCCTGGCGATGCAGCACACCGTGAGTATCTACTGCGTCTCGCAACGCAGCGTACCCGCCCCTGATGTGAAGTGCAAACCGTTCAATCAGTCGGCGTTTAGCCAGCGTAGGCTGTGACTTTGCCGACGCAGTGATTTGCTCGTCTAGTACTTGCGACACAATGTCGACCTCAGTCAGTGACGGCGCGCCTTCGCCGCCAATAGACGACGGAAGCTTGTGCGTCGTTATCTCGACGTATCCGTCTGACTGCTCTCGCTCTGTTCTTTTGCGTTTTTTCGTCGTCATTTGTTTTGGTTTGCCCTTTGACAAGACGGGCTCTTCTTGCTCTTGCTGCGTGGAATTCACGTCTTGGTCTGCATCGTCGCTTGGTACATGTTCTCGCTCGAGCTCAAGCTCTGACAGAACCGACTTTTTTGTCGACCGGATTGACTTAACAGGTGACTGAACCATACTAGTAACTTGTCGTCCTGGCGTACGTCGAACGCTCTGTCGCGGCGTACTTCGGACACTTCTTGGTGTAGGACGAACACTTCCAACCAAAGTCTTCTCCGTCACTACTCTGCTTGATTTCGGTGTTGGTTTTGGTGTCGTGCGTATTGTCTTCGGTGTGCGCACAGTCTTTGGTGTTGCCTTTGGCGTCTTCGCCTTTGGAAGTACAATCGAAAACGCAGCATCGACACGTCGTGTTCTATCCAGTCAGTACAGTTAAATCATTAAGTGAATTAAAATTATTATATTTACCCTGCACCACGTGTTCGGGACGCTATTCGAGCAGCTCGGTCTCCCATTTGAAGTTGTAATATAAATCTGACTATAATTGGGATAGATTATATGGGTAAGGTGTAAACAAACCTTTCGCCGCGCACATCGCTCTTTTTGACAAAACGCTTTACCAATGGAACGTGTTTCGCATTTGTAATTACATATTAAAAAATATTGCAGTTATACGTAACGCGATAAAAATAGGTTAGGCAAACATTACAATAAAGATAGTTTATGTTTGCCTAAACATTCAATTGTGTAGCTATAGAATTCAAGGACCTGAAAGAGTGTCAGGCGGTCACTTTCGCTGTTTCCTGAGCGCAAAAACTTCAATGCTTAAGACTGCTTCTAAGTTATACATGTAAGTCGGCATCATTCAGTTCGACAAAAACAGCTAATCGCAGTAAAACATATAATGTACGATCAAACGTTATCTCGGCATTTGTACCTGCATGTGACGATAAGTATCTTTCACTGAATGGTGTTGAGATAATTCGTGAGATAGTTCGTGAGATCATCGCTGTGAACACGCTATTTGATATTTTTGCAGCAGTCCAAGACCCTGTGTAGCGCCATCCATTCTAGAAGCCGTGATCGTGTAATGTGTCCGAATCTTGCATAGCTTAGTAAACATGTCTGTGAAAAGTTGCTAACTTGCTGACGCGAACTCACAAAAAGATCAAATGCTTACGCAGGGAATTAAGCGTTTGCCCAGATAATAGAAAATTACAGAATAAACAAGAGTACAGCATAGTGCAGCAGAATAAGGTAAGAAATGGATGATACCACGCATTTAAATGTCTC